>NC_072460.1:976092-1046092 GCF_027596085.1 Anoplopoma fimbria | reverse complement strand
TCTTGTATGCACTCTCTGTTTCTATCTGTCTCTTTAGGTGTCGGTCTCTCCCTCTTGTCTGTCTTTCTCTGTCATAGATATTTGGATATAAATATCCTGATATCGCTCCAGATTTAGCATGTCTTATAAGAAAATCATTGACAGGCGTGCATGTTAAAATGACATCACTTTTAAGCCACTGTGGTGAACTCTGACATGCTACTTCACACGGTCGACGATTAGCGTACCATCTTAACAGTGCTGACCTTTGACCGGACACAGAGTGACTTTTATTTAACAGAGCAATGATTTGCATGCAACTAAGATCAACAGCAGTTTATGGTGCGGATACATCTCTTGAATAAACTTTGTGAACATATTGTTGTATTTGTGAGCTAACAAGTTGGCTAACTGATCCTCAGATTGTTAGGTCTGAAACTTTACTTTCCCTTTGACATTTTTTTATATTTTTAATGCAACGTGTGCCCAATGGTGAAGAAAATGTCAAAGTAAACAGAGCATTAGCGAGACAATAGATTGAAGCTCCAAGAGCTATTGTGACTGTGCAGCGCCCACCTGGCCAGACGGCTAAGTAACAGTTGACCCTGAGGCTACGACATTTATCAACTAGCCCTGTGAAGAGGTTTTTGTGTGGACAAGCAAATGTAACTTAGTGTGACCGCCATTTTATATAAAAATCCAAATAATCATTCCCCCCCCTGCAAACAAACTATGACGTGTGCTTACATAATTAGCACCAACCAATTTCAATATCATGACATCCATCAATCAATCTGCAACTTTTAGCAACAAGGGAGTTGTGTGTGGAGCCACAGTCCATTGTAGCTCTGTATTGTGCTACAGTCTAAGTCCCTTCTCTTTTTAATGGTCCAATAAAATACAAAGAATCTCTTTAAAATAACTCTTGTAGCTGTACACTGCTCAAACATTTAGTTTCACTGGAGAATACATGCCAAATGAAGAAGAGGACAGCACAGAGGATGTTATTGAATGTCTTCTTTTTTTAATAGTGTTTTTTAACAGCAGCTTTTAAAATCTTTTTGCAAAAAATTGCCCCCAATGCTAAGGTTGGTTATTTTATCGCCATTTTCTAAGGCAAACTTTTTATTAGGACAAATTCATGGCTGAAGTGTAGAAATGGGCTGTATCATCGAATCAAACAGGTTTCCCCATGTGCAGGATTCAGAAAAGCAACTTTTCATGCTCAAAATCAATTTCTTTCTATCTTCATTAAGACAAGAGAAAGTTGTCCCAAAATACCAAATATTTTTTTAGTGAAGTTGCAAAGCTGAAGTGAAAAGATCTAGGACGCTTTATTATTAGTTATTATAGTTATGTTTTTTCAACTCAGGGGAGCAGAATGGAAGTTTCCGTGAACAACGTCTGTGTTGAACAATGAACCCACGGATGAGTTGCCAATTCAAAGAATGTGTGAACTTTGTGAAGGAACTGCAACTGAAATTAAATCCCAGTGTTAAGTGCACCCTTATCCCGGTCTCACTCTGATCCGTATCGTGACCAGATCCAACAAACGATTTGCTGGATCACTTAGAAACATATACAGACACATGAACCCACACAGTACTGAACCATTGGTAATGAAGCATGTTGAATCATAATAGAAGGAGAAAGACACTGTCACTGGGTGACACAGCAAGGGAGTGACTTTACCTCTGGACTGTGGCAGAGGGAGTGGCGTTGAAAGAAAGAGGAGGGTGTGAGCATGTGTGTGTGTGTGTATGACAGAGAGCTTTGCTTTCATGCCTTGCTGAGCAATGAAAGAGTATCTGTCACAGAGAACAAGCCATAGGAGAAAGAAGTAAAAGTTAGGCAAAAAGACTGAGACGCGAGGAGAGGGACAGAGGGGGAGAAAGAAGAAGATAGAGAAAGAGTTGGCTGAAAGCAGCTTCTGTCTTACGTCCCACCCCCTGACTGTCTTCCCCTCCTCTCTGCCCGGCCGGGGAGTGAGAGGAAAAAGAAAAGGAGTGCAGAGAGAGAGAGAGACACAGAGAGGGAGCTCAACCACGCTCGCTCTTTAGCGCAGGACTCAGGAATTTCAGGACCTTTGGAGTTGTGTGCAAACACACACTGACACAAGCACGTGCTGCTTTTCTCGTGGTGATACAAATCTGAAAAGGACTCAGGGAGGGAGAATAAGAAAGAAGGAGGGAGACAGAGAACATTATAGAATAGCCCATTCCAGCTCTTTCCTGTGGACTATTTGACCATGATGGCACCTGCCAAGGGGGAGAGTGACTAGGAGGGGCTGAGGACTGAACTGGGACGCAAGAAGAGGAAGCTGCTGATGAAGGTGAGGTTTTAATTATCTGAAAGAGCTCCATTATCTGTCTTTGTCTTTTCTGACAGTATCTCTGTCCATATGAGTACAGATAGTTACTAGAGGTTTAAATTGAATGAGTAACTGAGGTAGGTAGTAGTGTGTGTGTTTGACTGTGCTATGGTAAATGTGAAAGTGAAATGTCTACGCTGTGCAGTTCTGTTTCATTTATTTATTATATGGTTCTTAGCAGAGCCAAAAGCTGTGGGATGATTTCAGTTTCATGAAGTTATACTGAAACTGGGGAAAACCCTGTGTAGGTGTTTGTGTTGGAATTACTCAGCTCTGGATGTGTGTCAACTCTGCTGATTCGGTTTCAGATCTGCGTTGATCATTAGGGTGACTTCCTTGAGCAACACGATAGCATGGCTGGACAGAGAGTCAACAAAGCTTAAACCAGGAAAGGAGAAAATGTGAAGAGGAGTTTGTGTGTATGTGGGGGAATGTGTGTCTTGGACGTTTTATTTCCTGATGGTTTACCAGTGGAAGTGGGGGATTTAGGGGGAATTATTATCGCTTTTGCAGAGAATCTGTCTTTTCAGTTGGCATTGGTTAGTCACACTGAAGTAACATTTCAGTTTGGGAACATAATAGGGTCTACCTGAATGTTATAGCTTTGAAATGTTAACTGTTTTTTTTTCCTGCAAGGCCCAGAAGCACAATAAAGCATTATATTAATTTTAACAGACTATAAAGAAATCTGTGGACATACAGAAGATTAGGAGTCTGGTCCTTTCACCTGCGGTTATCGTGCCTCATCCCTCCACTCTTCCCTCTACCCTCCTAGCTTCCACACTGCCACTTTTGTTCTCTAATCTCATTTACTTCTGCCTTTTTCTGCAGGTTGTCGTTGAAACCCCAGAACTAATGACAGAGGCTTATCCCGTGCCACTCTGCTGTTCTCTCATCCTTTCTACCGCCCCTCTCTTTTATCCTCTTCATCCTCTGTTTGACAATCCATCTGCTTTTTATAAAGCTTTAAATATCTGTTCTCTTTTATGCTATTTGTAGTATCAGCATCTTCTTTTTTTAGCCATCCCCGGCATGTCTTGTGCGTGAGTGGGTGTATACGTGTTTTAAAACGCACAGGTGTTTCGTCTGTCATCTCACCTATTCAGCCTTGTAATCCCAGGTCTCACTGGTCTGCATTACCCCTTCACCCGAAACACACTTCAACCTGCACAGTAACCCTTCCATTACCATACCGCTGAACCACACATTAACCCTTTACCCTTGCAGTGAGGTGTGTTCTGGCTGCAGTCGACGGTCCAACAAGGTGTTACATGATAGTTATCTTGTGTTGTGTTAATTGTGGTCTTGCACAAAGGTCTTTCATTTTGGTTGCTTAAATGGAAATCTCCACTTCCCAGTGATTTTAAGCATACAGGAGGCCATTTTCTTGAACTTGGCTTATTCAAGTTTTTACACATCAAAGGTCAACAAAGCTGTTAAAAGCCTTGTACGGCTCCAGAGGGAGCTGTGTAAAGTCTGATAAATGTCCTCAAGTGATGTCACTTGAGTCAACATAGGTTGGGTAAAAAAACATCATTGTGCGGCTTTTGAGAGAAGTGAGTTTACCCGACCTCTGTAGCTGCTCCTCATTTCTTCTTCAGGCTATATTTTTAGTTACTAGCAAACCACACCCTGATCTGCTTCCAAACTGTTGGTGGTGAGGTTGTATTGTGGGTAATGGATGCGACTTACATGTGTGGAATAGAAAAGACAGCACATTCTGCTGCGTTGTTCATTGTGTCAGTCGGACAATGTTATTGTCGTGTAACACTAAATCATCGCAGTATATTTTGAGACTGGTCATGACATTTGTTTTTGATGTAGGATAAAAAAAAAAAAGAAAAAGCTTTCATGGTTTTTGAAGAGGTCAACGGCTCACAAAACATAGCTACCTAGCTTTCATTAATAGTTGCCACAATGGGCATCAAAAGTTAGCACATTACTGTTCATGACTTAGAAGTTCAGGATGTTAACCTCACTTTTGAGAAGTTTTGAGAAATGTTTTAACAATAAAAAATGTAATCTGAGTCTGTTTGCGCTACACTATCAGACACTCTATGTCCCTTCTTCCTTGCTACAGTGCTGCTTTGTGTGTTATGTGCACCAAATGAATAGAAAGCAATGTATCGACATGGGCCAGTACTAAAAGTATCCTCATACAATTGTTTGTAGAATATCTAATGAAAAGTCATTTTGCTATTTTTCTTACGAATGTCCAGCAACACCAGCGATCTGCTAACCGGGTCACGCCCAAGAGGTGTTGAGGCAACAATGTTACTTGGTTAGCTTTGGGAAAAGATTGTGGTTTGGGTTAAATGAAAGTATGTTTGAAATGCTTGGTTAGATTCAGGCAAAACAGCTGCGGAAGTGTGTTACTCAATGTCATCTGTCCTGTCACGATATTGTTGATAACTGATTATGTGGGTTTAATACGAATGCACAACATTTCATATGTACTGCGGCTGTGGCACATGAGGTAGAGCGCTTGACCGCAACCACAAGGTTGGTGGTTCAAACCCCTCTACAGGCAACATGCCGAGGTGTCCGTGAGCAAGACACCTAACCCCAAATTGCTCCTCCGGGATGGTCAAATGCAGAGAATTGTAATTTCCCCATTGCGGGACTAATAAAGGCTTGATTATAAAATGATTATTATTATTACGCTCTGTATGATGACAGCCTGCAGAACTCTGTTTTTCATCTGGCATGTTTTTTCTGTAGATGTCACTCTTTCCATTGTTTGCTCTGCCATTGTGGCTAACGCTACTCATGCTAATTACCCAGCTCTTCTTCTGTGTTTTCCAAACACACTGCTGCTATTGCAAAACAAAAACACATCACTTCCTGTGTGTCAGAAGACTTTTTTCCAGGACAGACAGGTTAGAACAGCATTTGTTTAAAAGCTCCCACCACCTGGTCACAGGTCGCATTCACTCTTCAAGTTTGTTCAGTCATTTGATAAGAGAGAGCAGCAAAGTGGACATTTATTCAACCCAACAGCTCCTGTGGGTTCAAGGTGGGTCTGCTGATTGCCTGGTGATGAATTGACCACCTAAGGTATCTTTATGGTTAAAATGGCTACACACTGATCCACTGCCACACCTTAAAACCCATTAACCCCCATCTCAGCCTTTCTGACTGGAAAAACCCATTAACCTTCCTCTTAACCCTTTCTGCAGTCTGAAATATCTACCTAGTCAGCAGAAAGTAGAGTGTGGTACCTTATATGTACATGGACATACTATCTACCACAGGATAAATATAGTATCTTGGACTGTCAGAGTTTGTGTATTAGCTTTGTTTTGGTTGCCTATACGTAGCTTCATGTGAATTCAGTGAAGAAAGTAGAAAGCTAAGTTACAGAGAACTGATAGCCAAAGAGAGAGAGAGGGAGAGAGAGAGAGAGAGAGAGAGAGAGAGAGAGAGAGAGAGAGAGAGAGAGAGAGAGAGAGAGAGAGAGAGAGAGAGAGAGGGGGGCAGCGATGCCGGTCTTTCTTTGTTTGAAATATTTAATGAGTGTCTCCGCTCTCTTGAAATATTGACTTTTTCCCATATAGCCAGAGGGGACAGACGGTAGCGGAGGTTGTTCCCTCATTCAAATAAAAAGCAAAAGGCTGTTAGCATCAAACTTTCATCAGTTTCTTTCATTTATTTATATTTTGTTTTCTTTTTCAATCCTTCTGATTAAGAAAAAACATGATACTTGTCCTTGATTTGAAAGTTGCGGCTAATGAAGGGTAAAAACTGTGTTGTGTGTATGTGTGTGAGAGGAAGAGAGTTTGTGTGAACCTGTAGATTGTGTGTGTGTGTGTGTGTGTGTGTGTGTGTGTGTGTGTGTGTGTGTGTGTGTGTGTGTGTGTGTGTGTGTGTGTGTGTGTGTGTGTGTGTGTGTGTTAGAGTATATGAGACCATGTATAACGTTTGACTGCACAAATGTGTGTATATGTCTATGCAGCTCTGGGTTTGTATATATTACTGTATCATTTATGTACTATATTTGTTCAAAATGTATAGTTTTCACACTCATACCATGAGCACAGAGGGTAGGGTCAGGGTAGTTGTAGTATGATTTGTAAAGAATTCCACACATCTAAAAAGGATTCCCTGTAATATTTAGACACGTTTACATTTCATTTAATCATCTAGTTGCAACGTCAGCTTTAGAAAATAGATCAAACATATAAATATATTAATACAAATATTTATGAATAAGCATTAAACCTTTAATGACACGTTTGTGCTGCAGTTTATAATTCTTACATTCACAAATGTGACAATAATTATGCATGATACCTGATAGGCAATCATTTCTCCTATACAGGAGTCAGAGGATAGTATAGAAGATAATAGATCTCACATTTTAAAGGTGTCATTTGATACTTGCAGATAACCTTACCATATGGATGATTGGATAACAAAAGAGTTGAATCTGAGGTCAGAGAAGATTGTCTCTCAAATTCTTCACTGTGTTAAAAAGGCAGGTGGTGAACGATACTCTAGCGTAGATAAAATGGTTGAAAACACCTTTACTGATGTTAAGCATCAACCAAATGGCAGATTTCCAAGAGAGAACAATGAATTTTGAAAATCACAGTTACTTAGAATACAAGTAGACTATAGAAGTGAATTAATAGTGTTTTGTTAAGGATATGTTTTCCTCACTTGGTAAAAAAGACAATGCTCCTTGATGTGCTAGACATAGAAAAGACAGATTTCCTATTGTTATGAGGAAATATATAGGAGAGTAGACAATATTCATATTGTACACAGATTGTACATGTGAAGCGGAAGGTGTCATCAGTATAAAACCAAAAATCATTGATTGAAAGATATTTCTGGTTAAAAGAAAATGTGGCACCACCCATCTCCAGAACTCAGTTGAGGGTCTTAATCAATACCTTGTTAGCAGAGTGTGAAACACATACTTTTGTGATTTAAATTAGGATATACCTAATCCAAGAATAAATAAACAAGATGAAATATCTGACCCAAAAAAACAAACACATTCCTCACAGTATCAGTTCACCTGAGGCTCCATGTTAGTGAAACGCTAAGTGATGCTGTCAGACTAGCTGTGTAGAAGAAGTGAATTAATTGATGGATCAGTAGCAAGATGTCGTCGGAACCAAACTAGAGACCCAAACCACAACGGTGAGGTTGATTAGGGTTACGTGTCAGTATAGATGTTGAAGATACTGGATGGTTAATGGTAATGTGACTCCATGTCATCAGATAAAGAAGATCACTTAAACACTCTGATGTCCCGAAGCTGAAGGGAGGGCAGTCGATCTCAGTCCACTATCAGTGGGCTGTTCACAATGAATGGATGGATGGACGCCTAATGGGTTAACTGGTCTGTGATCAGGTTGTTGTCCCCTGGGATGGTTTTAAGGCTGTTAAAGTGGAGGAAACATGTGGACAATGTTGTTTCATTTCAGATTTTGTCTTTATCCCCAAAACTGCAGTTGATCTCAAACAAAAATTTGACAAAATAAGCACAATCTGTCTCAAACTAGTCATGATCAACGTGGAGCTGCTAGCAATGCTACAATATGACAAATTGACCTATCATTTCCGTGTGGGGAGCTGAAGATTATGTTTCGCCAGAGTAACTTTGAGAAAACCACAAAGATCAACAAACCTTTTAAATCTGTAGTGAAAATGTTATTCAAACTGGCAGCTAAGGATAGAATCAGGGTCACCAGATTTGGACGTATCTTCAAATTTTACCTCCTGGACTTCCTATTCTTCCAACTGTGTTATGTCACGATTGAAATTAATAATATAATTGTAGTAGGAAACAGGAACACTCTTGCAGGAGAAACAGAAGGAACATGATTTGGTAGATGGGGCTTGGGCTGATTTCTTTTGGCAGAGCACTCTCTCCTCTTGACTTGGACACGTCTCATGCTCCTCTTATTTCCTTTTCTTTTACACCGACTGCCATCACAACACACCAGTCTTCTACAGATATATAAAATTGAACTTTTTACTGTTGATAGGGTTGGGGTTAAATAGCATTTCCTCATATCTGAATCTTTCACATTCATTTTGTACATTGCTCATTGGTTATAAAAAGCAGGAGAAGATTGACGTTTTGTGATCCATTATTAAATCTCAATATTTTACCATTTCCAGACCAGATCCAGAGAGGAACTGGACATTAACAGACCCTTCTCACAGCAGACCTTTTGGCATTCCATTGCAGGATAAACACAGGTGTTATTAATACCATTAATTATGGCCCTGTTCCATTTAGGTCAGGGCCCTCATTGTGCTTGCTGCCTCACTGGAATGGCTGTGACAAAACAGGACCATAATTTATCGGATCAAGTACACCTGTGTCTACCCTGCTATGACACACACGCTGTGAAAATGGCCTACTGGTTCGCAAACACCTACTGGATTTATAGTTTTGTAATGCTATGCATTTCAGTGTGAGGTTATCATAGTCCTGGGGATTTATAGTATCCTGTGTCACGTACAGAGATTTCTAACTCAATTAACAATAAAATGTATTAATAGTCAGATGTAAAACATGTCATTGACATTTTTAGTCCATGGAGGAGATATTATGAGGTATCAACATCAAAAACCCTGATTAGTCAAACACAACACCATCTGGTCTACACAAAAAGCACATTAAATAAACCACAAGGTGGCTGGAAGAATCTCTCTTATTCTCTCCTAAAGATTTCTCCAACACTGTTTTTGTGCTCCCATTCTTACCTTACCTTTCCTTCCCCTCCACTCCCCGTTCTTACACACACACAAACACACACACATGCAGACACCCTTCCTGTCCTTGCTAATATCTTCTCTCCACCTCAAATGCTCCCAGCACTGTTGCAGAACAACCTCTCCTTTGCCAGACTGACCTGTAATTGCACTCTCGATTTGTGTAGATGTGGTTGCGAGTGTGAGCGTCAATTCGGACTGCGGGCCTGTCCTGTCCCATCACCTTGAGCGGTCATGCAGTGTTGAAGGTGAGGTGGAATTAGGAGGCTTTACACAGGAAGATGGGAAAATAACGAGATTCTCTCCATCCCGTTTACACACATACACACACACACACACACATACAAGAACCCTTATAGTTTAAGTAACTGTCGCTGTCTCGACACACACACACACACACACACACACACACACACACGCACACACACACACACACACACACACACACACACACACACACACACACACACACACACACACACACACACACACACACACACACACACACACACACACGTATGTCCCAGAGGAGTGCTGGAGGGGCTTATGCAGGGGATTTTGCTGTTCTGCAGTGTGCCTGTCAGATAAGGAAGGAGACGCTGGCCTGCCTGGTGACACGCTGCTGAGCGCCTGCTGTAGAGCCTCCTCTCCTTCCCGTTTCCTTTTTAACCTGTCACTCAAGTCACCTGCCACCCTCTGCTGCCACTTACACGCACAGGGACTGTCTGGTGTCTCATTTGGGAACTCATAAACATACACACATACACAGCTATTCCTTTGTTCAGGTTTTTCTCCGTTTTATTTCCTTCACCTCGTCCCTACACCTTCCTCAACAACCCCCAATTCTTTATTCAACCTCCCTCTCCTCATCCCTCCCTCCTTTCCTTAGACTACCTCCTCCTTTCCCTTCCTCTCCTTCATGAAGGCTACCCACCTTTCTTTCCCCCTCCTTTTTCTCCCTTGTTGCCCCCCCCTTCCTCCAAACTTCATCTCCTCTCACCACCTGTAATCCTGCTTACTGCTGTTCTGCAGCTGCTCAGGATCACAGAGAGTTATTGGAAGTCAAGAGAGGGAGAGGATTTTGAGTGGGCATTTATTTGCCAGCACTGCTGTTGTTACCTATAAAAAATTCTTTAGAAAAATTCTTAGTCTGATGCCAATGTTTGGCTGAGGCTAGCATGGACTGTCAGTGGTGATTTGGGGAATAAATGATTGATCTGGTCCAGGATGAGCATCTTGCTATCACTTCCAGCCTCTAACCGCCCTCTCTCCTTCCACTCCTGTTACATTCTGCAGTACAGCTGCTGTCTGCTGCACCTACACCAGCAGCCCTTTGGTTCCATTGTTTGTCATCCTTCCTTTCTTGAGTCCTCGAGTTAGTCCCAGATTTTTATCCCAGTTTTCATTTCCCAGGCTACCGGAGCAATCAGCGCAAGCTTACGGTGTTATAAGAGGAGAGTGATTTTTGTTAATATTATATGTGCTGTGAGGAGGAATTATACATAAAATATTTAGTATTCATATATATAAAATGCGATGTATTCAAATTGCATCTTTTGTCTCATAAAAGTTAAATTTACGATGATATAAACACTTTAATGCAAAACGGCGAAACTCCCACATCGATAGCACTGAGCTTCCATGCAAGAGGCGGGACACTTTGACATGTTGACAGGAAGTGCCAGGGATTAGTGGAAGATCTGTTTTGCTGAGACACAATGTCAGTGGTTCATTTCTGTCGAATATCGAATTGAAAAATAAGCTAATTGCTGTATCACTAGTCTCTGAAACCTTGCATCTGATTTGAGATGGCCCTGAGAGACCTGGTCCAAAGTTCAAGTTCCCTCCATCAGCGTCTATGCAAGGATATAGTGCCCTGGTGACACTGAATGAACAAATTGTTGCTCCTACACCTTCCTTCTGCAGCGATTAACCACATATGAAAACCTCCACCTTTTCTACTACGTTCTTGCTGTCTATGTTATACCTTGCACAACACCAAGCAAGCCCCTGGCAGCCGGCTTCCCTCCACATCCACTCAGCTCCCATGAATACCCTCTTGCCTACGCCCTAGGCCTCTCCTGTCTCAGCCAGTCACCCACCACCTCCACCACCACCACCACCACCACCACCCTCTTTACCGACACCATCCCCCAGCCCTAGCCTCTTGGCAGCTCTTCCAGGCAGGCTAATTGACTCAGTCCCAGGAGGGGGGGATCATGCCACATTTCTAATTTGGCTTCCCCTCCTCCAGATAAAAGCTACATCTCTCTATCCTTCAACCCCCCTCGCTTTAACCCCTCAGTCTCTATTCAACCGATCCCTTTTTTCTCATTTTTTTCTTTTTGCATTTCTACTTTTTTTTACAGTTCAGAATGAGCAACTTACATTTTCATGTGTACATATATGTTTTTTGATGTATCTTTTGTTCATCTTTCTACACATGACTGCCATCCCCAAATACAGACATGATAGACAACTGAATACATGAAAGGGTGGATGCATAGACACTCACACAGCACAGTACCTTGCCTTGGCTCACCATGGGGCTCACCTTCAGAGAGCTCCATCTCCACCAGACGCACCTGGGGACTACGATGGGCGTGTCTCAATGTGTGTGTGTGTGTGTGTATGTGTGTGTGTGTGTGTGTGTGTGTATGTGTGCAAGTGTGTGTCTATAAACCGAGCCTCCTCTCACTAACAAGCAGACAGACGATGAACACAAAGACATTTTGTTATTGATTGTATCACACTACAGAATCTGAAGAAATAGTCTCAAAAGTCTTCAGATTGGGAGATTTGAGATTTTGACAAAAAAGAAATGTTTTTTGTGAACCTATATAGGTGTGTATATTGTTGATACTGCACTGTAATTTATGCTAAACAACTAGCGTGTGTCTACATGCATCACAAATCCAATGCATATGATTTAAATGGTTAGAGATTGTGTGTGTGTGTGTGTGTGTGTGTGTGTGTGTGTGTGTGTGTGTGTGTGTGTGTGTGTGTGTGTGTGTGTGTGTGTGTGTGTGTGTGTGTGTGTGTGTGTGTGTGTTTTCTGTACCACTTAAGGTCTGCAGTAAAACTTAAGAAAAGCATTTAAGGTGTTGTTTTTTCATATCTCTACAAAAGAGAGGTGGAGGAAACCTCAAGAGCATTGACCCAAGGAGGAGTGCCACGATACAGTTGCTGAAATTAAACAACAAAAGCACACACACACACATACAGACACACAAACACACGTACACTGTGAGTAGCAGCAGCGCAGCACGACTCAGGCATCCTGACAGATTCTGTGCAGGAAGCATGTTTGGTATGTAGCAGTAGCTGCGGCCATTAGTAAAATGGTATTTTCAGATGGACAGATAAGGTATTTTAGCTGGAGGCTTGGGGTCGACTGGTCTTGTGGAAAAGACATTTGACACGTGGAGAGTTGCTACCTTCAGTACAGTGTGTGGAAAGATTTCAGGTCTGTTCTTAGTATTTGTAGAGGAGTGGAAAACACATCCCTATTTTCAAATGACAAGTGAGACCTTTTCCCCTCCACTCAAACAGATGTACAGATGACATTTTTTTGCATTCAGTTTTTTCACAGATGTACCATAACAAAAACCTAATGGACTCCAGATGCTTTACCTTTTGATGCTTTATATTGTTACAAAGTAGGTTTGGGATGTTTAAAGAACAAAAAATCATATCAGTTGAGCTTGAGAGGTTTCTGAATTCGCCATTAGGTGGTGCATGGAAATTTGCACTGGGTTAAGTTTAATTGAAAATCATGGTGTATGGCTTATCCAGGTATTTAAAGGACATATCACGTAACTGAGCCTTTTCTCTCCCTCTCATACCTTATGTTGCCATAAAGGCCGGAAATGCATATCTCAAATGAGCATTGATGATAAAAGAAAACAAAATCATTGAAGATAGATAGAAATTCAAACCTGTTTTCATTGGCAGGAATGGAAAGTTACCATCCTCACATATAGAGCTGACAGTCTTTGATGTGACCACTGATTATGAACTGGAACTATGAGGAGAATTGGCTGGTGTCTTATGTTTGGGTGAGGGGGCTTCAAACAGATCAGCCTTTCATGCTTCAGACTCCATATGCTTATATACTGCTCACTCTCTCATTAGCCATGGGTTTGTGTGTGTGTGTGTGTGTGTGTGTGTGTGTGTGTGTGTGTGTGTGTGTGTGTGTGTGTGTGTGTGTGTGTGTGTGTGTGTGTGTGTGTGTGTGTGTCTTTTGATGACCACCAAGAATGTGAATTCTTGTGTTTATTAAAAAAGGGAGAGTCTGTGTTTCACTGCATATATACATTTGATTGTGCACAGATATATTCTGCATGCCTTTTAATGCATGTTGTTGGACAAAACACTTTAGTTAAATGTTACCTGTGACTGCTGTCTGTTGTACTAAGAGCAGAGGACGGACGATGAAGGAGAGAAAGAGAAACAGACATTTGGAGGTGGTAGAGAATGAGGGAGGTGGAATGGATTTTGGGTTAATGTGAAATGTGCTGCAGGAGGTCGTTTCTACGACTAATGAAGACAAATGGGCAAGTGTAATTACAGCTAATGATCCAAGAAAAACAGGTCACTTTACTCCATGTTTAGACCTTTCTTCTCTGTCTATATTTGTATTATTCCCTTCTCTTTTACCTATTTGTGTCCCTCACTTTCATTCTTCCACTTCATCACTTCATTTGCAACCTTTTTTCTTAAATTGAAAGATCTATGGAAAGAATTACAGACATTACGCTTGGGGCAACAGAAGAAAGATGGCAAAAGGGGAGGTAATGAGGCAGCTGCAAAAGGGTCTGCAAATCTGCATTTGTACCTCTTTGCTGATAAGGTCAGAGTTAGAGGTCAGTAGCTGATGAGGGTATCTACCTGAGGGCGACATAAACACACCCATGTCACTTATTCATACCTTTGCTTCTTTTTGTCTGCTTCATCTAACTTTTTCCCCTATTTCTTTGCACACAAGTGTAGTTAATGAAGTCTAGTTTAAGGTCATAGATCTGTCAATTTGTGAAGGTAGTGTGCAGAGAAAAAACCTCTTAATACCTGAAAAGCTTTGTGTGCATCTATACCTCTGTCTATCTTTTGACAGTAATGATGATAGATGAAAGGCAGAGACATAATGAGTGACCAGCTTTCCGCAGGGAGTTTAGTCTGTGTGCTTGAAATATAAGTGGAGGAAAGAAAAGAGCAGGCTGTGACATGAGCAACAGTTGTTTTCAACCTACATACCTGGACACACCTTCACTCAACACGCAAAGACGATGTATAGCCCCAGTATAACTGGCTGTGCTGATACTTTCATTTCATCTAAACGGACTACAGGGAGGCTGGCACCGCCCGGCGTGTTGGCGTTCATGATAATGGACAGCTTGTTCCGTTATCCCTTACATAAACTCTACATTTGTGTTAGTATAAAAACATTTAAAGTGCATGAAAACCTCTGAATGAACATGTCATGTTCTTTCATTGTAAAGATCTTGTTCCAAACTAATTTGGAAACTTCTTAGTAAAGTTTAATGTAATAAAATTGGTAACAAACAATAACTAAATCTGCTTGTTCATCAGTCAGATGATTGTTGGATCATAACGTTGTAATTTGAAATGGCTAAAAATGGCCACAAAATGTCAACTAGAGTTTAGTTGACAAGACCTTTTTAACCAACATTATGCTATGTTAAAAATAAATACATTATTCAATAAATACATTAACTTTAAACCACGTGGTGACCAAGTTATGTGTTCCTAGATTAACACACTTCTGTCCCCACAAACACACACACACACACACACACACACACACACACACACACACACACACACACACACACACACACACACACACACACACACACACACACACACACACACACACACACACACACACACACAATTCTCTGAAACCCTGTCATCAGCCCTTCAGTCCTGCAGGGCTGCTGTGCGGCAGAGGAGGTTTAACAGCAGGACATAGCTGCACACTGACATGCTGCTGCTCGCTTCCTGAACAGAGGAAAAAAAAAAATCAGGCAAAATTATTAGCCAAGTAAGTGAGAACTCTCTGAAAACCAATGAACCATAGGGTGTAAAAGTAAAACCACTTCCATCCCATGCTGTGTGTTATGATCTCTCAGTGCGCTTTATGTGAGGTCCTGTCATCCATCCTCCATGAACGCTGAGACTCTGTAAAGACTCTTTAAAGTTGTCAGTTCCTCTCTGCAACACTGTCACCAAGACACATTCGGCCTTAAATTGCAAGGCAGTGCTTTGAAAATGTTTTATTTTATATAGCCAAACTCTTTGGTACAAAACCTTTTTAAGCCAAACGGTATTAATGAATGGGCATAATGACTGAGTTGCCCTTTGAATTCCCCTGACCAACTACAATCAGCAATATGATCAGTGTGTGTCTGGGATTTGGTGGTTATTATCAAAATGTAAACAAAGGCATTACTGAATTCAATGGTTTAAAAAATATGTGGATGTGTGCCAGAAAAGCAATTGTCCAAAAAGTGGTGTGACTGATGTGTCTTTACTAGGACCTCTGTAGGAATACAACAACATTAAAGAACTATGAATGGGAATTTGAAAACCCTTTCATAACGCAACATACCCAAAATGCATTTTTGGAGAGATGTGAGATTATCTTCAAACATCCAAATAAGTACTTGCTTTCAATCCATGTGGTAACAAATATATAAATGATTATCATAAACAACTAATACACTGACTATAAAGAGTGGATTATTGAGACAATTCATATCAAGTGTTTTGTGAATATTAACCCAGTCATGATAATGTTATTGCTGGGCTCAAAGGTGCTCAAGTTCTAGTATAGTGGGTTTTGTAGTGTAGAAATCAGAAAACAGAAAAGAAAAAAGATTAGGAGTTCCAGGCCATTTTATTGTTACAAATAAAGAAAATCCTTGTTGGTACTTTAAAAGGTACTTTCTGTACCAGGGACATTAGTTCACTTACATATGCATTGTTGACCAAACTTGGGTTAAAACTTCACTGCATTTGATTAACAGGATAACTAATGATTTATAAGAAAAAGGTGATAATGGACACGATAATAAGAGAGTTATTGTATGATGCACAGACAAAACAGAGTGGGACAAGATGTGAAAGCAGCTGTTTACCTGTTAGGGGAACGTTAAGGTAAATGTTGAATTTTCATTTAGGTAAATTTGGGTGCAGTAAGTGTTCAATATGACACGGCTTTGTTGGCAGTAGACCACTATATATCAAGGTTATCAGGATTTAGTCTTAGTAAGTAACATTTAATCCAAACATAAGATTAAACTACATGGAAACATTGAAAGATTCGATTTGGTTGGATCAAGATTGAAATTGTAAACATTGAATTTAGACTTAATCCCTGTTTGTCCCTGGCAAAATGAAAAAGCAGCAATGTCCCAGGGAGCCTGTCAGTCAAAAATGTAACTCCATCCATAGAATGTGAGATCAATTATGAAGTATGAAAAGGAAAGGAAAGGAAGTAGGGAGAGAACCTGCAGTATCTAACTCTGTTCAGTTTCTGGCCTATCGTCCTCCTCTCTCTTGCTCCCATCCTGACATGAAATAGTCATTAGCTGTAGTGGTAATTCCGCCCAGCTGTCTTTCCACATTAGCTAATGTGAATCAGAAACGTCTGGACTGTGTGTGTGTGTGTGTGTGTGTGTGTGTGTGTGTGTGTGTGTGTGTGTGTGTGTGTGTGTGTGTGTGTGTGTGTGTGTGTGTGGTGTATTCGTGAACTCAGTATCTGGAACCCTGTGTGCAGGTCTGCGTGTGTCAGCATTCAGAAGTGTGTGGTTCTGTCAGGACTACAGCATCTGTGTGTGTGTGCTTCGACGCCTGACAAGGTTTTCTGTTCTATGGTCGACAGGTGCTAAATAATGAAAGCACAGAGAACAAGTAAGAGGAGAGGGAAAGACAGGAAAGCAGTACATGAAGAAGACACGAGGAAAGGCAGGAATAGAAGAAAGAGGTGCAGTGGAGAAGGAAAAAAAAGTGGGAGGAAGAAACGCAGGAAAGAAGAAGAAAGAACTGATGAAGTGAAAAGTGCAGTTTGTACAACTCTGGAACTCTAAACATTACCTTATCCTCAGAATGTCCTTCCTTTGTTTAGCTTATGTCTGCTACACCGTCCTCTCAGCTGCTGTTGCAGTGCAGTGCCAAGCAGCAGAGCTCTTTTCATTATGGGATGGAGCGAAAAGCTGCGCTGTAGGGCATGACTGATGGTTTGTTGGTATTGTGTGTGTTGTGTATGAATAAGGTAATTTCCTCCTTTGAAACAGGAACTCCTGCAACAAAGCGAGAGAGGTAGAGGAGGGGTGGTACGGCAGAAAATGGAAAAGAGGCAGACACAAAAGAGAGAGACATCACAAGGTGACATCTAAAGTCAGGTTTCTGTGACTGTCGCCTCTCTGTCTGTAGTGTGTGTGTGTGTGTGTGTGTGTGTGTGTGTGTGTGTGTGTGTGTGTGTGTGTGTGTGTGTGTGTGTGTGTGTGTGTGTGTGTGTGTGTGTGACGGACCAGTTTCTTTTAATGTTTGACTTACAGTCACATGAATCAGTGAATCTTTCAATAGATTCTCACTTCATTTTCAAAAGTTAAATGTAAGCTATGTAAATAACAGAGTATATGATATTTTGCTCAGAAATAAACTAAGTGGATAATGACAGTGTGTCAACAGAATGTGTCAGCTTTCTGCCAGTGTTGCGTTTCATTGATTCACCCAGATCTGAGACAGCTGTTCTCTGTGGCCCCTCGGTAACTCTATACATGAAGCACACACACATACGCACCACACTCAGAGGCACACACCTGGGCACAGTGACTCCTACCCCAAGGGCAGCTTTGAGGAGGACAGCTGTGAGCAGAGAAGGAGGCCAAGATTAACGACAGGAAGAGCTAAGTGTTATAAAGAAGCTAAGCAGATATCACACTGCAGCGCTACTGTGTTCATGTTGATCAGAGCCAGCTGTCCTCTGGTTGTTGCATGAATACAATATACTGTTGATTGAAGATGCTGACACATTTCTTAAGATCAGAGAATCTTTATTGCACGACCTTTGAGACCTCATCATTAGAAACACTACTGACTGCCACGTCACACAAGGAAAATCATTTTTGTCTGACTCCAACACACGCAAAACATCAAAAAGCAGAAAAAAAAAAATAAACATGACACATATTCCCTGTTATGTTCCCTGAGCCATTTTATGACCTTGCAATGTTTGGAAAGTTACAGGAATCAGTTGGACTACAGCTGGACGTGGACACCTACAAATAATTCATCAAGTCCATTTTGTGATGTCGTGAGCTGAGAGATGGAGTCCTATGAAGGTTGGCCATAGAGCACTGTGCAAACAGAATGACTGGTATGTGTATGTATCTACAGTGTGTGTGTGTGTGTGTGTGTGTGTGTGTGTGTGTGTGTGTGTGTGTGTGTGTGTGTGTGTGTGTGTGTGTGTGTGTGTGTGTGTGTGTGTGTGTGTGCGTAGTGTGTCCTAGGACGGTTGAGTAGTCTGAGCATCGAGGCGGAGGCGGACAATTAAAAGAATTCCTGACTGCATTCTTTCTCCCATGAAAAGCTCTCATATGTGGTTCTGGTCCTCTCTCTGCGTGGTTCCCCCGCCTGCTCAGTCACACGTTCACATGCACCAATTAGACGATCAGTCTGTCTCATGATTTCTCTCTATTTAACATGTTTTAGTCTCTCGTTATTTACTTTCTGACAGACAGACAGAGAGAGAGAGAGAGAGAGAGGGAAAGAGGGAGAGAGGGAGAGAGTTGACGTGACACCCAATATCCTCTAATCCATTCCCCTGTGTGTGTGTGTGTGTGTGTGTGTGTGTGTGTGTGTGTGTGTGTGTGTGTGTGTGTGTGTGTGTGTGTGTGTGTGTGTGTGTGTGTGTGTGTGTGTGTGTGTGTGTGTGTGTGTGAATCCTCTCCCTGTGACAGCGCCACACACAGTGAGGCTTATTACCTTCTTGCTGCTTACCTCTCTTGGTGTGTGTTGCATTTTTAAGTGACTATTTGCTCATGTGCATCTTTCTTTAGTGTGTGTGTGTGTGTGTGTGTGTGTGTGTGTGTGTGTGTGTGTGTGTGTGTGTGTGTGTGTGTGTGTGTGAGTGTGTGTGTGCGCTGCAACAAGCAGGGGATTACAGATCCCTTCACATTTAATGACTATGCTGACTTTATCTTTAAAACACATTCACAATATGCCCGCCACATTCCCAAACGGCTGCATTGCAAAATTCGTCACAATATGAATATTCCAGTTTACTCTACACTGACTGATCATCTTTGAGGCGTGGGGGCCTCCATGTTTTTTGTCTAAGTCACAAAACTCCTGCGTCAAATCTCTCTTGGCTGCAACTTGGTGTCTCACAACAAGACTTCAGACGTGTTGACACTTATGGAAATGAATTGAGCTGAGGATAAGGGGATTTGTTACCAATCCCATCTGTCATCTTCCTAAGTGGTCTCAAATCCTGGTTTGCGCTGTGGGATTATATGCTAGTTCCTCTGAGAGGATGATGAGCTACAGTGTAGTGGAAGGCATCTACAGGTACAAGTTTCACTTCACATCTGTCTCCATAGCCAAAAGGAATTGTTCAGAGAAATTCAAACAGTCAATTTTGCTAATGTAGATTAGTTTTTAAGTATAACAGCTTCTCATGGGAAAACTGCAGGGCATATGCAGAATAAATACACGAAGACTGTTCCCCATAGCCAGCAATGTTCCATCCAGTAAACACAATATACTCAAGTTTAATCAAAGAAATACTCAGACCATGTTCTTTTGCTACAAGCTGAATGTTGCACATTTGCCAAACAGTTGCAGTGTTTCTTGTCTTCCTGGAAAATAAATTCATCTTAAGCACACACAGTTGAGTATTTGCTCCTAATTCATCACGCTCCTGGGTCAGATCTCATGTGGTGTAACTGCTCAGAAGACGACAATACGTCAAATATGTTGTCACTTAAGGGAATGAAGTGAGCCAAAGCTGCCTTGGATTTGTAGTCAATCCGAGTTGTCATCTTTTTAGGCATCTTCAAATCCAAATCTGTTGATCTTTGCTTAAGCAATCATATTTCAATGCTGTAGTGAACGAAGGACCATCGTTTTGTTGTTGATGTAGTTTTTACAGTTGAGGACTGAAAGTCATGTTAACTACATGCTTACAACTGCTCCTCCAGAAACTCTTTACTGGCAAATACACTCTTATAGAATTTATTGAAAGGTGACAGTGAAATACTGACTGACTACAGAGTGCATAGACTACCTTACTTCATTACGAAAGGATTATGGATTATGATAAACTATTATTTCACGTAACAATGATGAGGACACACCATGTCCTCATCATTGCACAGCTCAATTATTATTTTGTTGGTTTTTAAAGAGAGAGAATCTTGAAAATCTCATACTATGATATTGTTTACCCCCCAAAAATACCAGCCATTACATATTATTCATACAATCATTCTGTACTGGAAGTTATTTGATTTTACATTTGAATTCATTTTGCATATTGTAATGGTACATTTGGGCAGATAAATATGAAGGACTCATGGAGTGTAAATGTCAGGAGAATTCTGAAGAGGGGTGTGTTCTCACACACATTTCACAATGTGTCTCTACATTGTGGCACTTGTGGCCACAGTTGACCTTCAGTTTGCCTCCAAAGTCTTGCTCTCATTGTTGGCATTCCTCATGGGGACCAAAGGGACAGTTGGGCTACGTAAGCCTCCAGCTGTCCCATTTGGTTTTAATGAGGAATCTTGATAATGTTTACAGACAACATGAGAACAAATGGAAACATTTTTGGTGTTTCCCTCACAGATGTTCTATGTGCTACAGAACGAGGTATGCCTCTCTAACCTTTTGACCCATTCCTTTACCTCCCAAAATCTCTCTCTCTCTCTCTCCTACATATTATTAAGACAACTCTCTCATGTACCACAGCATGCACTTCAGAAAGCGAGTGGAAATTACAGGAAACTTAGCTGCTTCATCGTTCCTTACGTTTTATTAGCAACACATATCAGTCTTCTTTTGTCTTTTCTTAATAGCTTTCCTTTGGCAGACAGACGGTGATGTCTTTTTCTTTTCAGCATCTGATCCGCCCCAAATCAGGGACATGAGCCTCTAGTAAGACCGAACTGGCAGACTGTGGTGGTTAATTGGCTAATTACCTCTATGGAGCCGCAATCAAAGAGCCAGTTAGCATGGGACACATGCATCTGACATGGCCAATTAGCAGCAGTGTTCAGGCTGAACTCGTTAAGTATGAACTCGTTAAATGTGTTAATTAATTAGGCAGGGGGAATGGTGTAGCACTCCCACTGCTGTGTCTGACTGAGAATAAGATACTGTGCCTCTGTGTTCATGTATTTCTATAGATAACATTTTGTGTACGTAAATACAACATACAGGGTGTATTATAAAATATCTTTGTGCTCCAACACTGTATTAATGTTAGAGAAATTGAACACAAAGATGGATATTTTATGCGATCTCCGTCTTCTGTAATCTGAGCTGAAAGCTAGTTGAAAGACAACAGTGACATACCATTAGTATTTACTTTATATGCAGTAAAGGAAATATGTTATAATACAATGTTGTTGAGACCAGACGGGAAAGCAGACAGGTGCAGGTTTTTGGTTTGTAAGTCCCTTTGTGAACTGTTCATGTGTAGATCTGAGAGAAATATATGTGTGAGTGTGGTCCACTCTCGTGTGTGTGTGTGTGTGTGTGTGTGTGTGTGTGTGTGTGTGTGTGTGTGTGTGTGTGTGTGTGTGTGTGTGTGTGTGTGTGTGTGTGTGTGTGTGTCTTTAGTTCATTAGTTTAAAGATGAGGTGGTCACCAGAGCGATTGAGCCATACCAGGTCATGTTGGGGTTTTTCCTCTCTGTGCTTGGCACCGAGTGTTTAGGAAAAATTCTCCAGTGGTCTTATGATCATCCAGGAACAAAAGAGAACCGGAGACATATGTTTGTGTGAATGTACATGCATTTTTGAGAAACCCTTTCCACAAATCATTTGTCAGGCACCTGTGTTTACAATAGTGTCACACCTTGGTCACATTGCCAATGCCCCGTACTCACTGCTGATCATGATGCTACAATTTCAAATTTAGTTAGCTTTGATAGTGTGAGAATGTGTGAGATTTTCACTCGCCAGTAAAGACAATAAACCGTGAGTCTGACTTGACGGGTAAAAGCTGGTTATAGTTTCTGTTATACAGTTCATACCAGTTGGTGAAAGAAAGTAGGAATCCAGGTATTTACAATATACAATAAAATGTCACACATCGTTACTGTAACTGATGCAATTATGCGATGTTCCAAGTGGGATTCTAGCGTTTGGCAGCAGGATGGCAGAGGAATGAGAAGTGTTGTCAGGAGGGAAGAAAAAGGTGCTGCTGAAATGGTTTTGAGCAGGCAGTATTATTCTTTCCTCAGTAATTCCTCTGGGGCCTGCCTCTCTCTTCTCTTTCTTCACTTTTTTCTCTCATGGTTTTATTATTCTCTGCTCTCTGTCTCGACTTCCATTTCTTTGTTGTCTCCTCTCTCTGTCTACAGTGCACACGTTGTTTGACTAACCTCATTAACTGTGTCTGGCCTACAGCTCAGATTCTTGTTGAAACACACTCTCCAGTGAGTATTCATAGTAGCTCCATTAAATCAGCCATCAGCCACTACAACACAGGCACGAGTAATCAGATTACAGAGAAAAGCAGTGATCAGAGATAATTGTAGCATACAGTTCAACTGAGAGAAGTGTAATATTTCAATTACAAGCTCTATAAGATGCTGTGGTACACACAAACCTGAATGAATATATCAATACACTGACATATAAATGAAGACCAAAAGGTTAAAAGAAAAGTTCTTGTTTGCTGAGTATATGCTCCATGCCCCATATGAGCTATTGTCTGAATATGATCTGACTTACTTGTTGCCTTTAGAACCCATTGCAGTCTAAGTAAAACCAGAGAAGAAGTCACAAATGCTGAGACTTATTTCAGCAGAATTACTGTGAAATCTTTCCGTCTAAAGTTGATTTCCCGGACAGATCTCTGTTGCAGGTGCGGTGTGTTTATCCAGCTTCAGACTGAGTGCAGTAATACCGGCTGTGAGCAGAACGTATGGTGTCTGATGTGTTTCCCATCTGAGGGATCGACTGGAAGTGCTGGCAGGAGGCTGCTCTAGGGGAAATCCGTAGCAAAGAGAAGGAAAAAGTAATTGACCGCAATGGGTACATGCTACCTTCGCAGTTAGTTTAACTAAGACATATTTTAGTTTGTATTATTTTATTATCTGTTTTAGTGGAAAATAACTGAAAAGGAGGAAATAAAGGTCTTGAGGACGGAATGTTGATTAATCAGGACAAGAGGAAAGTGAGAGCAAGGAAAGAAATGGAGGAAAGGAAAGGGATAATTCGTAAAGAAGAGGTGATGAAGGCAGATGAAATTAATAAGGAGGTTTAATAGGAAAAAAATTAGCAAGACAAGGAAGGGAGGCAATCCCTTTCAGAGCTCCTCCAAATGGCATCATACTCTTGTGGTTGTGGACTGCTGCCAAACTGTGCACGCTTGCCTTACCAGTGAATAGCTCATTCACAACTTAGCTCCCTCATTCTTTCCTCCAACCAGTGCTTGGTGAAGTCCTCACCACATATTTAT
This sequence comes from Anoplopoma fimbria, assembly GCF_027596085.1. NCBI lineage: Eukaryota > Metazoa > Chordata > Actinopteri > Perciformes > Anoplopomatidae > Anoplopoma > Anoplopoma fimbria. Next base: position 1,022,286 of record NC_072460.1, on the reverse strand, counting down.
AATGTTGAAAGGCACCACCTATTTTACAATCCTTCCTCAAACACATGGCAAGGGAAGCAGTTCGCTGTGTGGCTCTGCTAACCGGGTTCAATGTTGTGCCTTGACACAAATCTGTCTTACATTAGGAATCAACCAATGAGTGTTGCTTTTGCCACAGATACACTCATGAGATGGAAGAAGGGATGGGGGAAAAACCTTGAAACGCTTACATGCTAACACACTTTTTCAGTGTTTATAGGGCAGTCTACCAGCCAAACCACTTGTTTCTGCTGGCATACCAAATGTAAACCCTTATGCATCGATACAATTGAAAATAAAGATTTAAATCAATTAAGAACTTGATGAAAAAAAAAGAAAAAAAAATACTTAAGAAAGCTAAATAAGCATGAAGCACAACATGAACATTTTGCAATGAAAGGAAGAACATCGACATCATGTTGGCTGTAATTTATGTACTTAAAATCACAAAGTTTCTTTCAAGTGCTCTGGCCAACTTTGGTAAACCACAAGCAATGTTCTTTCAATACCCTAATACACTCATAGTTCAGCCCATGTTAGGGTTATATGAGGTTGCATGCAACACACACTCTCACACACCACTGGCTACTGGAAACTCCAGATTGGTCATGTTTGTGATATTAAGAGCAGCTGACAGACACACATGCACACACATTTTATGGTAGAATAACATTTGTGAGAGCAGGGCGGCGACTTGTATGACATAATGTCCTCCAACAGCTTGGATGGAAATTTTTAAATTACCACGTTCAGGCTTCCGCCAAATATTTATCAAGTGAAAAAGCCTGAAATCATCTTTTGTATCACATTTCACACTCTGTGTGCTTTGAGATGGTATCCTGCCCCAAAAATATTAGAAACATCTATTAAATATTTTATTTGGTGCAGTTTTTCTTAATTACTGAAGTTAATTTCCTTACCAAAATATATCACAACAGATTTAGTTTTACAGAGTATATCATTTTTACATCACCTTTTAAAGTGATTTAGGTATGATTAATGAGAAAGCACAGTTGCCAAACGGGAAAGTGAGGATAACTGTAAGCATGCGAGACAGAAAGCGGGACAGAGAAAGAAAGTATCAGAGAGAGAATCCCACTAATGATCAGCAGATGTATGAGACATCACACAGTTCAGTTTTATACTGAGAACAGACAGACATACACACACACACACACACACACACACACACACACACACACACACACACACACACACACACACACACACACACACACACACACACACACACACACACACACACACAAATAGAGGAGAAACTTATTCAACAAGTATTATTTCCCTTTGCTACTAACTTGCCTTAATGCTAGTGCAATGATGCTGAGACACGTGTAATGTGTGAGCTTCTCCATATTACGGAAAATATGTGGCATAGGGAGTTAAGGAACACAGCTGGTATTTAAGCACTTCAGTCGGCATGGACCAATAAGTGAAACCTCTGTTTTGGTTATTGAGAATAATGGGTATATAAAGCTGGGTGTCATCTGCATAGCGGTGATGAGACAGTTTGTTTTTTCATTACGGGACCCAATGGAAGCATGCAAAGTGACAGGAGGACTGGACCAAGAATAGAACCTTGCTGCACTCCACAAGGGATGTGATCTGCCAAGCAGTATTTTGAACGTTCAATTGGACAAATAAGATTTAAACCAGTTAAAACCAGACCTGAGTCGCACTGATCTGAACTGAAATCAAGTATGTATACTTTGATACTTAAATACAGTAAAGGTCCCTCTTTGACAACATCTAGTGCATAAACTTAACTTGATCTAACTTAAACCCTAAAAACATTGTTGAAATATATTCTCAAAAGTCTGGAGATGCCCACTGAAACAAATCTTCTTTTCTACACCATCTTCTCTATCTCTCATGTTATTTTAGACAAATAGTTTGCTTCATTTTGGAGTAGCTATATATTGTGATTCAGCCAACATGGCAATTCCTATTAAGTAATAACACATGTGGAGAAGCACTATGCTGTTGTCTTCTTTTTATTGGAGCGGGTGTGCTGCGGTCGCAGGAGGGAGGCTGCAGGCTGTGTATTTAATGTGTTCGGGAGTAGTCACGTTAGCAAAGCTGGCTGCAGCGTCTTGACTTAAATCGCCTTGTGGTTTCATTTGCACAGAAAGAGGGGCGGTGTGCCTATTTATCTGCCATATGAGGCAAATTAGAGCTGCTGGAAGGCCTCTCGATTAATCACAGTCTGTGGTGGAAACCAGTTGTCCATCTTGGACAATGATGGCTGATGCATCCTTGTATTGCTGAACAGTTTAGGGAGAAATTTAGAAAAAAAAGTGGAATTAGATTTAAAGGGAAACATTGGAACTACTTTCCACAAAAGAAATAGTCCCTATGAAAACTGTTTACAAGCGGTTCTGTGGATTATCTAGTATAAAAGGGACACTGGTTGTGGGAGGAGATGTTTTTATTATTCAAGGCTTTGTGCTAAACTCGTCTCTGAAACAGTAAAGAACTTCATTGATTTGTATTTTGACCCCAACATACTCAAAGTGCAGCAAAAAGATAGATCTAATATTTTCTGTTAACAGTTTTACTGCAGCTGCTGGATGAAGAAAACTCTCTGTACAGTTCCGAGAGATGGAACAGATAATACAGAACAGTTGCCTTCAAGTTCCACATGTTTACACTATAGAGAGTAATCTGGGGCACAATCTTACGTCATGAAGAGAGGTCTAATTAATCTTTTTTAAGAGCTAAAAGCAAAGACATTCGTGTGTGTGTGTGTGTGTGTGTGTGTGTGTGTGTGTGTGTGTGTGTGTGTGTGTGTGTGTGTGTGTGTGTGTGTGTGTGTGTGTGTGTGTGTGTGTGTGTGTGTGTGTGTGTTTGTGTGACTTGGCTGATGTTTATAGCATTAGCTTGATCCTCCCAGTGTGGATGTACTGTACTTGTTGATCAGAACTGGCTTCTGATCAGTTTCTTAGTACTTCTCTGTTTCTATTTGTCTCTTTTGTCTCCAATTCTTTTCTTTGACTATCGTTCATTCCTGTTTGTTTTTCCTTCATAGTCATATCCATTCTAGTTAAAGCCAGAGATGTTTCTTCGGAATTTGGACTAATGCTCATATTGTACAATGCAATAGGAGATGCTTTTATGTGGCATGCACCATGTGTAATAATACCCTAAACCACTTGCTTAGAGACTCAAGAGAGATGTGGAAATATTCAAAACAAGATTATTTAGTTAGCAGGACTTCAAGCAGTAAAGTTCTTTTAAATCTTATGCTTCACTACCATTTTCTATATAACTGTCTAACATAATAGATGACATGATGATAAAAGTTTCTATTAATATCTGGCGCAGCACCAGTGCTTCTTCATAAATCTCAGGCTGACACCTTCAAGTCGTTTCATGCAAAATGAACCTTTCACATTTGTGAAAAGAAAAGTGTATTTTCTTAAAGGGTTGTTGTTTGGTGCCATTACGTTGTTAATGTGACGTATTTCTCTGATAACATGGACATTATTGATAGGCTTTAGACAATGATGGATTTCACTTAAACTATAAGAATTAAGAAAAAAGTAGATTGGTTTGTTAACACAGGCATAAAAGCGGGATTGTTTTGCAACTAGATTGGTTAAATATTTTTGGATCCCTATTTTGCAGCATGATGTCACCATTAAAGATGCAAGGTTTTGCAGGAGGTTATTGTTTTCAGTCTCAGTATGTGGTTTTGTAGCTCACATGAATGTGGTCTAGAACTTTTCTGCTCAAACTGGCAAACACTTCTTTCATGTGAAGATAGCGAAGATCCAATTTAAATGTCTGCCTCTTTCTCATTTTTCCTCTAACTTTTGTCCCTCCTTCATCCCTCTCTCTGTTACTTTCTCCCTTCCTCCCTCCATCTCATTGGCTTTTCATGCTGCTCAGAGTTTAAACAGCTTTGTTTTTTCCCCTTGACACGTTGGCTCCAAGAAGAAGGGGGAGTGAAAGGAAGGAAAGGAAAGTAGGGGTGGAAGGAGAAGAAGAGCTGAGCCAACACAGGGAAATGACAGTTTGTTTGGTCAGGGCAGCCTATTACTTAGAACACTCTAATCTTCCTCAACTTGGCTGACTACCTGTAACCTCAAACAAGATGGATGAAGGGAGCCTGGAGACAGTGCATTTCATTATATTTGTGGACTAACTTGTATATTTGGACCAATTTAGCACCATAAATAGAATAAACTACCAGGTTCTGTTTGAAATATGCAGAGTACAGTATTTCCATAAATAAAAGTCTCAAGATAGGTGACACACCAGCTACCAGGGAAGACAGCAATTACAGACTAATGCAAAAGCACCAATAGGATTTCAACATTTTTAGTGTAACGTTTTAATATTGCCTCCTGTCTGCCAGCTGTGACTGCACACATTGAGTTGATGTGCTTGTCTAAAGCAGAACAGGTTTTTCTATCTTCAGCAAGGCTGCATCAGATGAAAATAAAAGTCCTTGCATTTTTGTTAAGCCCAGATTCTGTTTTAATGCATTTTGACATTTTTAAGTCGTCTGCATGTGTTTGTTCTCTGTGATTTCTGGGCGATGTTAATGACAGCTGTTCTGCCTCTCTATGATAAAGAGGTGATTTCCCATGTTGTCCTGGCAACCCCAAATCACAACCTGTGTCATCTACTGTTGGTGTGTGTGTGTGTGTGTGTGTGTGTGTGTGTGTGTGTGTGTGTGTGTGTGTGTGTGTGTGTGTGTGTGTGTGTGTGTGTGTGTGTGTGTGTGTGTGTGTGTGTACATGTGTGAGGCTGGCCGAGAGACTCCGTTTTGCCCTTCTTTGTGTCTGGAATGAATTGTGGGCTGAAATATTTTTCAATAGCTTTGTCATTTAGCTGAGTGCTATAAACGGCTTTGTTTCCAATCGTGATTTGTATTAAACTTTAGAAGCATTGCTATCCTAAACATGTTTAACTTGGGGGCCTTGTGTAGTTCAATAGACAATTAGTAGATGTGAAATTGCACTTTGAACATATTGTAGTAGAATTTTACAGGTAGAGGTTAAAGGTACTAACAAAAACAAAGCTCATTTAATCAGTTTTCCTGAAACTGCTTTTGACTTGCAGGAAGAATGATGGTCTTGTTGAATCAAAAACCAGTAAGCTGCTGCACAAAGGATGAATACTCAATGGTTATTACCTACCTTAGCATGGTCACCTGATCACTAGTTAATAACCTAAATAAATAAACCACCAGAGGCGGGTGAAGTAAAGTTTGTGTACACCAGATACAACTGTCTGAGTTTGTGGGTGGGAAACTAGTGAGGGATCATGTTCTTGTCACTAAATTAGTGACCAGAGCACCTGCACATTTGAAGTTGGATATAAGATGGCAACCCAGTATCATGGTTGGGAAATAGTAACAAAATGATATTCATGAGATTTGTGTAGAAGAACATGAATTGTCCATTTTTTTAGTGTTGTGTCAACACAATAGAAATGGAAAATTACTGTTGCTCAGCAAGAAAACAATGTATTGGTTTGACTATTTCATGAACTACCATGAGACATTGTTGGAGATGGATCCTGGATCATGAAGGTAAAAGACATGTCTCTCTGCACATGTCTCTCTGAAGCCTTCGCTGGGACAATGGCAAAGTTAGCAGTGAGAGCTGCAGTCTAGAAGGAAGGGTAGGTTTTAAAAGGGAACAACAAAGGGACAAAGGTCTGCAACAAGGTAAAAGAAGAATTTTGAAAAGATGGTGTAAGGGATGTGTAGGGGCTCTGTGGGTTTCTTTATATCCTGTTCTCTCCTGCCCTCTCCTCATCATTTTAAGTTTTTAAGTTTATGAGATTTCCTGTTGCAGTCCATTATCATCCTCCATGTTCTTTGCCCCCACTTTTGTGCTGTAAGAAATAACTTATCAGGTGCCTTTGTGGGTGGCCTCAGTGGGAAATCAAACTTTTAACTTGTCAGTGTCTTTAACTTGTTTTAGCTAGAGATACATACAGGGATGAGCTCCCAAATATACATTAAAGCAGCTCTTCTTCCATTCATTCATCCCCATTTATTATATCCCCCTCTAACTGTCTTCAATTACTGGTTGGTGGAGGGGATTTCTGGCCCGCCAGACACAGACGGCACTCAGGACACCTGAGAGATATGTGCACATATGTGTGTGTGCGGTGTTAAGTGTTTGTCTGTGAGCAGCTGTTTTGACAGCTAAAATTTAAAAGTGAAATCGCAATTATGGCAAAGCTGAAAGTACTTAAACCACTTGTGTAATCTGCTGTAGCAGTTATGATCATAGGCTGTGCGTTTGATGGATGTGTGCATGTCTGTGTGTGTGTGTGTGTGTGTGTGTGTGTGTGTGTGTGTGTGTGTGTGTGTGTGTGTGTGTGTGTGTGTGTGTGTGTGTGTGTGTGTGTGTGTGTAGTTGTTCTGCTTCTCTGACAGAGCAAAGTGAGCAGCTGCATTTTTTGCATTCCTCACTTTGGGAAAGTGATTGTAAGTGAAGGTTGACATTGTCTGCGAATCATTTTTATCTGTTCTGCTGAAAGCGAGTTGTGTTTAAGGAATCCAAAACAAGTGTAATTTCTTCTCACAGTGTGATAAATCTTTGATGCTTTTTTTTTTATTAACGGAAAGAACTTAAAATAGAAAAATTGAATTGCGAAGTCAGTTTTTCAATTCTGTTCCCATTGATAATGTCTTTAAAAAGCAGAGAGCCTCATTAAATTAGCTCCTGTATAACCTCCTTGTGTTCCTCGTTGAGCTTCATTCAACAACTCCTTATGTGAGGATTCATTCTGCCTCCAGAGAAACTTACTTCCTGAGAAAGAAAACCACGTATTTCTACAATGGTCACACTTTGCATGGCAGGTTTTAGTTTTAGTTTTTAAGATTAAGAAATTGCTAATTTATTACATTTATTTTTTTCAAAACTGGGCGTAAAATAAACTAAAAATGTTTTTCATATAATGCGATTCATTACTCCTATTCCTTACCCACTGTGCGTACACTGCAGCAGGTAGTGTGTGCTTGTATGCATGTTACATATTGCGACAAGCAGAATCACATGTGAGTCAGAACCACTTATGTTCTGATGAAACCTGCTCATTGCTGAGATGGGCTCAGATTTCCCCTGGGGGTCCACAGTATGTGCAGGCTGACACACTAATAATCTCCACAACTCCTTGAGAAGTGTGTGTTTCTCTACGCGAATGTGTGTGTGCAGTTAATCTGCCATGGTGCTGAGAGCAGCCTGTCTGGTTGGATCAGTGCCCATCAGGATCAGGAATCATTTCGTTGGGTCTGCTCACTGCTATCACATCCCGGGCCTTAATGAGGCAGCCCAGCAGCACTGCTGAATGTGAGTGTGTTCCATTATATACACCCTGGGCCTTTTCTGCCTGCTTTTCAGCAAAAAAAATATTTCAAAGCAAATGTTTCCAAATCCGAACGTTTTAACGTTTTAAAATCATGAGAATAAGAAAATATCTGTCAGTTTATATCACACGTTTCAGATCATTTAGTCTACTGCACCCGCTCTCCATGTTGTATTGTACACAGTATTACTCGTAGTTAGATAATAGATATTGTACATGCATAAACCAAATGTCAACATGTTCAACAACGGAAACTGGTGTTGAAATGAGCGTTGACTTTATTCGCCATAGTAGCCCAGTAGAATTTATAGGTCTGATATGTCTAGCCTTAGAAGCAGAGCTAGCAGCTAAGTAGCCACAAAACTAGCCAATGCAAAAAAAATATTTTAGTTGTTCCAATGATGGTTGTAATGCTCGACAATTGAAAATGTTTGCACCAAAAGTTAAAACAAGTAAAAATATTCATACGTTTCATACTTCACATAAATAAAGAATTTGGCCGATTTAGTCGCAGGAACTGTTGCCTGTGTGGGCTTTTAAAAACTGCAAATTTGAGTCTGTGTGCGGGCTGAACTTTAAAGCTTCTGTCTTTTAGTAGGTGATTTCCCCAGTGCTGTCTTTCATCCGTCCTCACTGTGATCTGTCCTGAATTCTCTCTGAAAAAGCAGCAATGTAACAGCCCAGGTTTGATTAAAGTGAAGCTCTGAATTACAGGGTCCTCGTTGTACGTCTGGCTCAAAACCAGCCTCTGCTTGCTTGCATTCTCTAACTCTTATATTCCATATTGTATTTGATGAAAATAATGATGAATAGAGACGGATTGTTTAGTCTGACTTTGCCAGTGTACATATTTGTTTAATATTGTTTTAAAATACATTGTAATGCATGTCTTAATATCCATGTGATGGGGGATTTAGTTGATACAGTCCTTTCTGATTTATAGACCTAAAGAAATGCCCCAATCTAGTAGATGCAGACCTTCATTTTCTAGTGATCAGCCAGCTAGATATAACAGTGGTGGGAACCAGTGGAGCAATGTGCATTCCATAGAGAAATACTGCTTATTGCAAGTATGTGTGTGTGTGTGTGTGTGTGTGTGTGTGTGTGTGTGTGTGTGTGTGTGTGTGTGTGTGTGTGTGTGTGTGTGTGTGTGTGTGTGTGTGTGTGTGTGTGTGTGTGTGTGTGAAAGAGAGAGAGAGAGAGAGAGAGAGAGAGAGAAAGAAACAAAGCTGTGTTAATGCAAGGTGCTGTAATCCACTCAGTGACCTTCAGAACCTGCTCGGAGGTGTGTGTGTGTGTATGTGTGTGTGTGTGTGTGTGTGTGTGTGTGTGTGTGTGTGTGTGTGTGTGTGTGTGTGTGTGTGTGTGTGTGTGTGTGAGGTGGTCTTGTGTCACTAAAGCTTATGCTTGAAGGTGGTCTTATCCACCCGGTGACCCTATGAGCCAGATGGTGTGTGACTGTGTGCCTGTGAGAGTGTGTGTCCCACCTATGAGCCTCCTGGCACCACAGTCAGTCCCCCCACCACCCACCCACCCACCCAAACTGCCCTCCTGACAGGCCAAACACCCCCCCCCCCCTTTATCCTCCATCCTTTCAGTTGGGTGTGATCACATCAAAGTGAAACAGGGAGGATTACAGGTTTTCTAGGGTTCCCAAGCAAAACCTCTCTCCCCCTAACTGTAACACTCTCTCTCTCTCTTTCTTTTCCATTCCTGCCACTCTCTACTGGGGCCCCTATAATCCCTGTGGTGTCAGGAGGCCAGGGCACAATGTCATGGACGGCCTGTCAGGACACATATAGTACAGCTGGATATGGAGAGCCAGCTAGCTACCCCATCTTTCTTTCTTTTGTTATTTACCTGTCTTCCCTAGTGTATGTCATTGTTTCGTTCTGCCCTTCATCTTCCTTTTGAATATTTTTTTTGTTTGTTAGATTTCCGGCCTTGCCGTTACAGCCCCACTTCATTGACCAAACCCAAACGCTACTTAAGCACCAAGCCCCAAATAACGCCAAAATGGCTTTGTGTTCTACACCATCTAAACTCAACTGCTGACCCATTACTGTGGATGCTATTAATAGACAAATGCACTGCACACAGGCACAAACACACACATATTGTAGCCTCACATAGATGAGATTAGCATGTGGTTTCAGCTGGCAGCATGGCCTCTATAGTTGTAATGATGCTAATGGTCCACTTAGTACTGCTATTTGTTTTTATGTTGGGTCAGCTTTTAACACCCACAGAGCCCTCAAATCACACGGAGAAGGAGAAAAGTTCTTGGTTGTGTCAGTGGTATTTCATGGAGCTAATTTTACAGGCATGGCTTAGTCCCGGATATTTCTGCATCTGCTGAGCAAATGTGTATAATGCAACACTTGTAATGTTAACAGGTGTCAATCTAATACAGCGTCACACATTCTGCTGCTATGGTAAGCCTGCCATAAATACATGCCATTTGATTCTTTTGTTCCTCCCTTGCTTTTGAAGAATTTGCATCTGTCCTGCAGGATTCCTCATTGAGGTGGAGCAACAATGCAAAGTGCCTCTCTAAATTTAGAAAGATATGTGAGATTAGAGGGGAGCATGTAAACAGTAGGTCAAACAGAAGGAATCATAAATTAAAAGATGGAAGCATGTCTCTAACAAAGCCAGTTTGGCCCAGAAAGAAGGGCATCAGCAGGATGATGATGCCAAAAAGTGCTATATTTTGGCCCCTGAATGGGCTCCTCAGCAACATACTCATCCATGAGGAGGTGTGGCAGTGACCGTACACCAAAACATGTTCAAAGGCCGTGGTAAGATGCCCACTGCATTTGACTACATGAGGTTTAGGGGCAAAACGTGGGACGTCACAATGAATCCTCTGTTGCGCATTTTCAGCCAAATCCTCCATCCAATGAAAGCCACAGTGACAATGTGTTCTCCTACTCAGGAGAAGAGAGAACACAATGGGTGGTGAACTCCACAGCTACATCTTGAGATGTTGTAATGCTGATTGGAAGCTGATATTTAGTTAGAGATTACCTGCCAAAAATAACTAGGTGCAGTTTTGAATGTCAATGTGGTGTCATCAACTTCAATGTATGACATCCAAACACTAAGGCACTTATTATGTGTTATGTTTAAAGTAGCCTTCAAAATGATTAATTGATACATTAAGATTAATTTAATACGCCCTCACAGCTGAACCTTCTATTTCTAAATACCTGATAGACCTATTCCGGGTCAGGCACTTAGACTGACTGTATATTTCTATTATGCACCAGAAGTAGAAGGTAGCTGAGCTACTTGGCGGCTGCCATTGAGCATTTATGCTCAAGTAAGTGTTACTATTGCTGCTGAGTACATTCTTATGTATGTCCTAATGTGTGTGTATGGAATATGTAAGCGCTACAGGAGCACGTTTACGTAATGAAATGAGCAGTAGTGTTTTGTAGGAGTGTGTTTAGTGGTGCTGGTATATGCCAGTGTGCATTATACATAATAAGCATTACATAACACACATGGTTAAGTTAATTATCTCAAGAGACTAACAGTCTTGGGTTCTGTTTATGTCATATGTAGAAAGAAAGTGACAATTTTGTTGAATTAAATATGCACAGAGTTTGGCTGACGTCTAGAAATATAGATTTTATTTTTGTTTTAATCAAGTCTATTGGAAGTCTAACGTTAATAGTATTTTGGGGAATTTCCGTGTTTGTCTAAAAATAACAGAATAGACTCCCTTAAACGAGTACGGTAATTAGTGTGGTCATGTGAGAATTCCTGCTCGTCTGATTAAACAACGTAAAACATGCAACAAAAACACTTTGTGAAAGCATTGAGCTTGGAATCAACCCAACCCTCTGTTGTCACATTTAGTGTTAGGTATTAAGGTTATATTATATATTACTAAATGTATTCAACAATGAGAGGTATATATGAAACTGATATATATGTGTCAAGCTAATCTGCAGGGTTCTGTTAAACACCTATGGTCCCCTCTTCATTGATAATATTATAAACATTGCTGAACACTATGAAATGAATGGTATTTTTTTTTATCAAAACTAAATATTGATGAAGAGCTGTTCAGCTGTTGAAAACTGTTTAATAACTTAACTCGTTCTATTGTAGGCCGGCTGTAGTCTACAATGTGAAGATGACTTGTGTTATGTAAATATAATAAGATACATATTTTTTATACTTATACTTTCATGTCTTTTTTCTGTTCTATATACTTTCATGGAACACCTTAATTGAATAAGACCACAGGGTGAGACTCCAACATAGGAGTCACCAGTCTGATTGTGGTCTCATGGCAATTTAAACATCATTTCGGATCATTGACTTGCAATAAAGCAAAGATCCACTAAGACGCTATTAGGAAACTGAGCCCTCATCTGTTTCTAAAGCACAGAGGCTTTGGCTGAGACAAAAGCCTTTGTCAGGATCACAGCGCCGACTCTGCACTCTGTAGAGACATCAGACTGGTTTATGACAGACAGGTCAGCAGGGGGCGGGCAGTGGGCCGAAAAATGACTGCACAAGCACACACACAGACATTCACATACACCAATAGCTTTAACTGTGCCTGTGTGCATGAATGTGTTTAAAGCACTGAAGGCAAGTGTGCATTGTGTGTAGAAATGCAGGCAAATGTGGAGACAGCACACACACATACTGCAGTGAACCCTCTAATGTGAGACCCATGACCTCTCTGACCCTACCCTGGTGGAGAGAGAGTGTGTGTGTGTGTGTGTGTGTGTGTGTGTGTGTGTGTGTGTGTGTGTGTGTGTGTGTGTGTGTGTGTGTGTGTGTGTGTGTGTGTGTGTGTGTGTGTGTGCGCGTGTGTCAGGGTTGCCAAGCACATCACTGCACCTGCCATTGGAATGAAGACTTACGGACTAGGGCAAGTTGAAAAAAGATGGACACACAGTGTAATGGTGAAAAAAAACACTGTACACCAATTGAGGATTCGGGTTGAGGTTGAAAATCTAAACACGTTAATGCATTATCATTGAACTACATAGATCACTTTGTCTATAAACACATAACTTTTAATGTTATACATATAGAGAAGAAGGGATTACGCCTCAGGAGTTGTTTGACAAGTTGAATGGTTGATTTGATACTTTTTTTTTCCCCTCGTGAAAACTTGTCATCAAAGGAATACATTGTAGCTGACTCTGTTGAAACTAACCACAGCAAATGTTCTCTGTAAAAACATAAAATACAAAAAGTTAAGCAGTACTTTAAGATCCTCCCCCTGGCATTTTAATGACTCAAACTCTGGTGTGACATGTGAGACGAGACACTTTTAAACCTTTTTTAAATTTCTATCACTGAAACTTATCTCCTTACATGTTAAGCTTCTCATTTATTTGTTCAGAGGCTGGTGGTCATGAATAGCTAACCCATACTTCAACTCTGATTTGTGTACAGGATGATGTAAACCCTCATACGTTATAAATGTGTGCAAATTACCCTCTTACTGTATTTATAGCGGCTTATCAGCCTACATGCTGTCCACACCAACATGCCGGCATTTTATTGTGTCGGGACATCTGTCTTTTCGTTTGTGTATTCTGTACGTCAAAGCTGTTTTTAAGTATTTTGAGGCGAGTCATGTGTCAGTGTGTCAGAGTAAGGTTCACGTCAGGCCTCTAGTCAAGTCACAGTTCCACCCAAGTCTCCAGACTCATTGTTGTGACTTGAGGCCTCTACACGCTGTGCAACAACAGTCATCTCTGTTCATCCCATGTCACACTGTTACAGATTTTTCCAATATAACCTTGGTCGCAATATGTTGAGTATGGACAGGATCAAGCAAGCATCTTTGTTAGGTTTAGGCAACAAAAACACTTAGTTAGGGCCAGAAAAAAACATAATGCTTTGGCTTCAAATTAGTACGCTTGGAATTTAACTTCCTGTAAGATACGGACGATGCATCAAGTGACTCAGTTGTCGAGTAAAAATCAATCTTCAGGTTCAAGCAGGACACTTACAGTCCTGTGTTTGAATTCTGTGGAAAGACTATATCTAATTTGTCTTACAATTGTTAACTTTTAACTGGGAAAGCCCTAAATGGCAAAGTGAATAGAAGCCTTTAAGACGGACCCAAGTCCAAATCAGCAGAGGGAGTCTCTGTGTTGAGGATTTAAAGTCTCATTAGACGTTAATCAAAGTCCCTGATCACACTGACGGACTGTGAAGTTTCAGACAGGTACAAATACACAGTAGCACACACATACATTGAGAACAACATAGTGTCCCTGCCCCCTTTCCTCTCCCCTCCTCTCACCTCCCACCCCCCCTCTGTTCAACCCCTCCCTCACTCTCTTTCTCTCTCCCCCTCTTGAATTAAGTCCATTATTACTGCCTGCTCTCCCTCTGAGCACTTCTACTCCGCTCAGCTCCTGTGAAAACTGTGTGTGTGTGTGTGTGTGTGAACTCCTCTAGTGTGTGTGTTAGGAAGAGTTTTATGTGTGTGCATAGGGGTTGTGTTCTTTTCTAAGTGGAGCTGGAGTGCAGCCGTTCATCAGTGGAGCTGAATGCGGACAGAGGGGATACTCAGATCTCACTGCAACGCTTTTTAACTCACACCGGCTGCTTTTTCGGACTTTTTCAAAGACTTGCTGGACTTTTCAAACCAAAGTGGGACTCTGCCGCTGCTCTCTTTCTGCCCTCCAGGCACCATTCCCATCACTGGAATTACTGAAGTTTTTTTCCCATTGCTTTCTGAAAATAACCTTAACTTGTTGATTATTTATTAGTCGATTTTTTTTCACAATTTGTATTCATCCTCTAATTTCATTGACTCCCACATTTTAAGATTTAACTCTTTCCTGTGCATTCTCATCAAATGTAGACATGCTCCAGCCTGAGCACACGGCAAGAAAGTGAAGAGTGAGTGCGTGTAGGTGTGAATACAGCACTCTCTATTCTGATAGTGTATAATCAAGAGGGATTGTCTCATACGGGCTTGTTTGTTTTATTTTGTATTGCAACGGAAAGACTATTGGAGGTCAAACAGGAAAAGGCAGTACAGTAACTATGGAAACGGTCAGTGCTGTCCGAGGCATGTTGGGCTCAGGTGGACACTGATCCTGACTTGGAATGTTCTGAACTCTTTTGGAATTTGGTTTCCCTGGAAACTGATGGACAGGTGAGTTGATATTTACTGGTCCAATCGGGAATAATTAGGCTGCTTACATCCCTTACATGTTTTCATCATTGTTACATTTTTTGAATTTGAAAAACATTTAATCACAAAATAACTTCAACACAGACAGAAAGGAAAATCCTCATGGAATAGTTACTCAGCCTGCTGTGCTTGTGACCTGATCTTGGGCAGTGATGCTATTACTGAGCCATTACAGACCCAAATATCTTCTCACCAGTCACGCTGATGACATGTGGCTTCTTCTTCAGAGAACCGGGTTGAAAGTGAGTTGTTTGGAGCAGCTCCAGTCAGGAGACCAGAGGCAGCTCTGTAAGGTCCTGACTTACTGCTGCTCCTGGGTTTAACACGGCCAAATGGCCGGCTACCAGCTACCAGCAGGCTGACATCGCCTCAACGGCTCCTTCATTGTCTCTTTTTTTCAGAGCTTGTTATAACAGAGGAGAGGTTTAAGCCTTATTGCGACCATAGCGAGGAAGCTCTAAATTGCAATGTATCAGGCTGTTCAAGCTCGATTGATAAAAAACGAAGATATCAATAACCATGAGTAAGCGAGCTCAGGTTTTGTAGGGTGCACTTGCATGTTGGACACAAATACTAGCCACGGGTTCGCAGCCTGGGAAACTTTCCATTACTGATGCCGGGCCAGGTGGCTCGGCCCCAGCGACCAGCAGAGCGATGTAACCTCCCCGGCTCCTTCATTCACTTCATGTCTTTTAGAACAACTAAGCTCTCAAGCCCCAGATAGTCTCGTTTTCTCTTTCTCACTTTGTTTTTTTCAGTGTAAATCCCATAAAGACTCCTAATCACATTTGGCTTATAGCTGCTTTACTTGAACTAGTTTTGTCCCAAGACCCTCCATTGAAAGCAACACTGTAATTCTAAGCCACGCTGAACAGTACACTTTTCCTGAACATTCATGTGACTGTGCTTTTTTACGTTTTGTGTGCCTGCAGATCAGTGTAAATGCTTGTTCCACTGTAGCTCTAGCTTTCAAAATGAATGGATTTTGGGATTAATGTTTATCTCGTAAAACAGAACTGTATTATTCTGTACTTTACATTTAGTTCGCAATAGGTCTGCCTTTATCAACCTTTGATTTCTCTTGTTCTCAGTTTTCAAGCTCTCTGTCCTGATACAAAATGATCTCATGGTTTTAAACAGTAACGTGGTCACAGCTGTAGTCATGGTAAAAGTCATATGTTTTTACATGCTTGCTGCATTCTGCTTCCTCTAGATCCTGTTTGTGAAAGTCTGCAGCGTGTTGACATGCAGCCAAGCCGCCCTGCATCACCTGCTCTTCCTCTCTTGCTTCTCTGCACATTTCAGGCGTCCTGCTTTCATGTGTTATCATTTTTCAACAGTCAAGGATGGAATGTATTAAGTTTGGAGGTCCAACTTTTGACATGCTTGCTGCACTTGTTCCTTTATCTAGTACTTGTGAGGAAACTGACCCCCGTTCAGTCTCTTGCAGCTTTCCCCAACTTTAACTATCACACACTTACATGCTGATCACCACCAACCCGGAAAGCCAAGTTTAACAGTGGGATAAATGGTTAACCTTATGTTGTTCAAATCAAAAATTGTCCCCAGATGGGAGTTAGTCTAGACAATGTGATGAATACACAGCATGCACGCACACACCATTACTCCTCTGTGCTCTGATATGCTGTATATCATGAGTACTTGGCAAATGTATGGTTGAAATAGCAGTAAAATGCCAGAATGAAGGCGTGGCATGGAACATGTGCATACAATTCCAATGCATTTCAGATGGGTTTTATCATGACGAAATGATAAGAAAGTCATAATTCAATTTTAAATTGAACTATTTGCTACGTGGTGAGTGGGATAAAAAAACAAAACTTTTTACCGTTTAAAGGAAACGTTATCGAGTAGTTGAAAAAACTCTCGCTGTCAAACTCCCCCCTGACTCACCCTTGCATTCTCCATCGCACTTCAACCCACCTATGTTTTACAAAGCTCACGTGGAAATAACCAGATGCCTGTTATTTCAGAGTTTCACAGCACAGTTTGATTAACAACTGGCTGAAAGAATAAATAAGTATGACAGACACTACAGGTGCTGTTTTCATATTTTATTTATTTTATTGTCTCACATCAATATACACCTGAGACTCAAGACAAACGGGGCAATTTCTTTTCCTGAGGTTGGATTTTTGCATTCTTGCATTTCTCCATAATTTGCTTAATCTTCCTAGCCACCCCCCCACCCAACCCCTCAATCAGACAAACTGGTTCAAAAGCCACCAGTAACCTGCTGTTTCAGTCATTTTGTTCTGTAAAGCTGAGAGCCCTCCCTCCTCCTCACCCTCTCCACCTCATTCTTCCTCTTCCTCCCTCCATCCATCCCTCCTTCCTTTCATTTCTCCGTCGCAGGGAGGCTTAGACTTGTTGGTAACGGGCCAGAGAAACTGCAGGCGAAAACAATTGGCTCCTTTCTCTCCGCCACCTCTCGCCTCGCTCATTTTCTCCTCCCTCCCTCCCTCCCTTCCTCCCTCCATCGTATTCTCTTTTTTCGGTGGGACAGAGCTGAAGTGGTGTAACGTCTGTATATTGCTCTGTCCCTTCTCCTTACATTCTCAACCTCATGCTTCCCCCTTCTGACTCTCCCTCAACGCTAGAAAACAGTTTCCTAATAATCCTAATTTCTCCACTCATCTTTTCTTTTTTCTTTCCTCACACTCTTTCTCCACTTGTCTCTTCCTTCCCCCCTTTTTCTCTGCAATGCCTTGTTATTTATTTGCCTCCCCCTCTTCTTCTTCTTTTCTGTTTTTCCTACTGTCTCACATCACTCTTAATAGCCTTTGCTCCTTGCCCTCCAATAATGAATCCTTTCTGTCTTTCTCTGTCCCTAATAGCTTTTTCTCA
This sequence comes from Anoplopoma fimbria, assembly GCF_027596085.1. Classification (NCBI taxonomy): domain Eukaryota; kingdom Metazoa; phylum Chordata; class Actinopteri; order Perciformes; family Anoplopomatidae; genus Anoplopoma; species Anoplopoma fimbria. Next base: position 1,004,858 of record NC_072460.1, on the reverse strand, counting down.
TCCCATCCTTTCTCTCCTTGTCTCCTTTTGTATTGCCCTCTGTCGGCTCCCCTCTATCAGACCCTTAGTGTCTCTTACTCTCTCCATCACTTCTTCACTAACCTGTGGTAGTGAAGGGCTACAGGTTAAACTGCTGATAAACGTTCATTCATTACCACGTGTTGTACTGTAGGGCTGCACTCTAACCTCACTCTGAAAAGTCTGTCTCACCCTGGAGGCGGCATGCTTTGTCTGCCTGTGTCTATTTAGGCTGATTATGACAGGACGGCTTGTCCCCCCCACCCCTCTTTCTCTTAAGAATCTCTCTCTCTCTCTTTCTCTTTATTTTTAATCCACTCCCTCTTGGCATGCCGCTGTTCCATGTCTATTGAAGCTGAACTGAATGCAAGTGTCAGTGGGCCCAATGGCTTTTTTATTAAGATGCATTATGTAGCATGCAAGGAGTTTGTGTATGTGTGAGTGTGTGTATATGTGTGTATGCGTGTTTGCGTGTTTGCAGATCTAAAGTGCTGAGAAGCAGGAGTTTGTATATGAGTATATATGTTCCCACACATAATTGTGTGTGTGCCCGCTCAGGGCTCTGGGATGAGACTAGGATGTAATTAATGCTCTCTTAAACTCATAATGGCAGATTTGGAAGTCACACACACACATGAAGAGACACACACACACAGCTCGGGGAGACTCAGAGGAACAATGGGACCGGCCGTTCCTTTTATAGCAGCCGACGGGAGTGTAAGGGCTGTCACTCCCAGGGACTGTGACGTAAATTTAGTGTGTGTGTGTGTTTCTGTTTGTGTGTCACGGAGCTGCCGCTGACGAAAGCGCTGACGTCCCTCTCCTTGAAATACTGCAGCGTCGTTGCAGCGAAGTACAGATCCTTGAGACTCACACACACACAGACTCACCGTCTTTATAATGCTTCACACACACACACAAACTAAAACAACAATATTCTGCAACACACCTGAATTCAGCAAACCGAAACTATAAATGTATCCCAGAGGATTCACACCTGCACACAGCCTCTTTGTGCACTTCTGAAACAGAAGGCTGTGTGTGCATTTGTCCATTCACATGTGTGTGCGTATCTGTGTGTGTGTGTGTGTGTGTGTGTGTGTGTGTGTGTGTGTGTGTATCTGTGTGTGTGTGTGTGTGTGTGTGTGTGTGTGTGTGTGTGTGTGTGTGTGTGTGTTTACATACTGCAGGTTATGTGGGAGTCTATGTTCCTGCTCAGCTCTGTCCTGTTGTGTTGTGGCCTGGGAGCCGTGAGCTTATGAGAGCTCTCCTGTCTTCATGCCTCAATAGCTCCATTATTCATGAAACTCTGTGCCAACAGCCTTGACGGGTCTGTCTGTGTGTGTGTGTGCGTGTGTGTGTGTATGTGTGTGTATAATTTGTGTGTATACTTTTATCTTTCTGTATTTCAGTAAAACAATGTAAAAACCTAAAATGAATGAGATTCATTTTTGAAAATTCAGCATGTTTTAAAGATGGTTCAGACAATAACGTTCGTCAGGCTCAAAGCCACACTTCAACCATCATACATACATATATATATTTAATACATATTTTTTCATTTCAGTAACCTAGAGGTTTACCACATAACCATCTGAGTCGGGATAAGATCTGCGGGTAGTTTTTTGTCCTTGTGCTACTTGGATTTAGTCCATATATGGCTGCAAGGTTTGGAAAGGTTTTAGGGGTGCATTGGGCCTGTTTTGTTCAAGGCTTCCTTAAATATTTTTAAGCTTATTATAAACCATATAAAGAAAGTTAATTACTGTTATTCTATTTCTGATATTGCCCCAGTCATTGACAATCAGATCCAGTTTATGAGAGCGGGAGAAGAAGAAAAGGTTGAAAGTGAAAAGGGGGGAAAGCAGACTGTCTGCCTGTAACTGACTGAGTGCCAACTGTGAGGTGTAATATAATAAAGGACTGTTTCTACTGAAAGGCTTTATTGTTACGGCCGACCGCAGAGTCCAAAGTACTGAAAGAGAGGCGTGTGTGAGTGCGTGCCTGTCCAGTGCACACTTTTGACTACACAACAGTCATATACATGTAGGCTTACAAACCAGTGACCTCATTCCTGCTCCTGCTGTGGTACAGCCGTGGTTTAACACACTCACAAGCGAGGCACAAAGTTATTGGGGATTTTTTCCGCAACAATAACGAATCTGTCTGAAAAGTTTGACTCCAGTTCTCAAATTACTTTATAGAGATTATTTTCCTGTACTCCCTGACCATGCTTACACTCCGAAACAGAGAAACTGGACATTATAAGATTATAAAAGCCAACACTTTGAAGGTTTGGATGCGTTCTAATGTAATTTATCTACTACTGTGTAATTCATTTTTGACACCAAATCTCATTTGAAAAGCAAACACTTCTTTTTGCTTTGTGTAGCTGGCCTTGCTCACAAGCAACTTTATGTTGAGCACCGATGCTCTCAAGCATTCATACTGTACATCCATCAACGTCACTGTGGGATCATCATGTCCTCAGCATGGGGAGATCTCAGCTGGTGACACCGTCTGCCAGTGTGGAGGCAGAGAGAGAGAGAGAGAGAGAGAGAGAGAGAGAGAGAGAGAGAGAGAGAAGGGGAAGCCACTTCGAGTTGGCAGTGCCACAGACAGGAGGAGATTGTTCTTGGCTTGGCAGTAGACATGGCATATCTCTATCACACACACACACACACACACACACACACACACACACACACACACACACACACACACACACACACACACACACACACACACACACACACACACACACAGTCTTCAACATCATGGTCAGTGTGTGTGTTTTGGATACTATCACTGGGTCTCTTTGTAATGTGAAGAGGTTATAGTGTTGTTGCCATAATGGAGGCTGGCATTAACACAGCCTGGAAGGGGCATCAATCTGACTCTGACTAAATATACCTCAGACGCCAGTGCTTGTGAGAGTGTGTGTGTTTGTGTGTGTGTGTGCAGGGGCATCCCTGGCACATGCAAACACATGCTGGTAGTGTCCAATTCTAAATCCTCTCCCTTCTGTCTCTATTTTTAGGTCTCCATGCCCATGTGTGAGGTTTTTGTCCCGTCTTGGATGTGAGAGGTGAACTTGGTCGTCCTTCACAAGAGGAGCAGTGGATCTGCCAAGAGAGACTCTTCAGAAAACAAGGAGGGCGTTATAAAGATTACACTGAATATTAAGATCTTGAAAGGAAGCCAGAGACAGACTGAAGCTCTGTTTAAGCAAACACCAAGACAGAGAATTTGTTTTGGCTTAGAGTGCTGAGCTGATACTGAATCCTCCCCAAACAGGACCTAAGCCCAAACCGAGGCAGGTGGACTGGATCCAATATACAGACAGAAAAAAGGATTTGACTTTGCTCTAAATCAGAACCAGACTCTAACAAAAAAAACATTGGGCATTAATGTATACAGGAATCTAGGCGGAATACCACAATAAAGTCACCTCGCATACTCAAACTTTTAAGTTTGCTCTGAGCGAGCCAAGATGATGACCATGATGATGATGATGGTGGCCATGATGGTCACCTGCAGCTCTCTTTTCCTGCTGGGTCTGGCCGCCGCCCACGCTTCCTCCGGCACCATGACCCGCACTTCCTCTACATCTTCATCCTCGTCCTCCTCTTCCTCCTCCTCCTCTTCCTCACCACGCATGAAGCTCTCATACAAAGGTAAGATCCAAAGCTTTGAAGAGGAGAGAAGGGAAAATGTATCTTGTGTACTCTGGAGTTTTGTCTCGTCTACTGCACATAATGTATACTTTATTCTGTGTTTAGTACGTCGAAACACACATAATCACACACACACACACACACACACACACACACACACACACACACACACACACACACACACACACACACACACACACACACACACACACACACACACACACACACACTTCTACACTTTCTAATACATCATGTGAGATTGCAATATCCTTTTCAAAGTAAACAGTCCCGAGCAGCAACCAGCTGTAATTTGTGGTTGCTGTGATAACAGCCACACAACAGCCACACACAAACAGCACACACACACACACACACACACACACACACACACACACACACACACACACACACACACACACACACACACACACACACACACACACACACACACACACACACACACACACACACACACACACACACACAGCTTAAATTCACAGTGGCAGGGTTTTGTGTTTTATCTTGAGCATCGTAAGTTAGAAGAAGGCAGCTCAATGCCCAACACAACCACATAAACCAGATATGTGTTCCATCATTGAAAGCTGGCACGTACAACCTGAACTTACTCACCAAGGACATGAGGCTCGCTGAAGGCCGTCTGCCCAGCTGAGATATGTGTTCCCTTTAATTTAGGCCGACAGTAACATGTAGCACACAGCATGGAGAGACAGAAGAATATTTTAGTTTTAGTAGACACATGAAGGACTGAACAAGATCTTGATGACCTCATGTATCACTGAAATGACTTTTGATTGAATTGACCCTGCAGGTAGCCCTCTGTTTATTTGTCCATTAGAGTATTCAGTATGTCTGACTGATGAAAAGTGTTTGCTGTGTAGCCTTTTGTGATAAGCTATGTAAAAGGCGAGGTGCATTAGGTTTTTCTTTCTTTGGGACCCAGGTTTTTATCATCACAGCCAGTTGGAGCTAAATAATTACACAATTGCTAAAAAAAGGCACATTAATATAAAACTAGACCTACAGTCCCTGATGTCATGCAGGCAGCTGTCGGGTGGCGTCAGAGTCTTAATAAAAGTTATAAATTAGAACAATGGCAGACTAATAAAGCCCTTTTAAAGTCTGAGCAAAGAGGGCCTGTTTTCTTGGGCTCCTGGTTTAAATGCAGGCCAACAGGGGAGGATGCAGTCCCTTTATTTCTTCAGCTTGTCAGGCCAATAACACAGTTTTTTTTTCCACGACTTGGGGTAGCTATTATAGCTTAAGTTTACAAATACAAGCTGAATTTTTCTGGGCACTGCTCAGAATTTGTTCTTGCCAGTTTGGAAAAAGCAAGGACACTCACTTTTTCCATTTAAACCAATAGTGTCATTACTGTCAGAGGAGTTTGTCCTGCCTGTTCACAAGTCACTGGACCGAGGAGACAGCCCAGCTAAAAGCTAAAATTAGGAAGGTATTCTTATTTATCAACCAGATGACTTGTTGAAGCCCTGTGGACAACCAACTGAAGACTCTGATAATTTACGTTGTAAAAACTTATTCCCCAATTAAAGAGCACACGGATAATGCCTATAAATAAATGTATTTTCTACTAGTGACAGCACAATGTCAATTTTGTTGTTAACTCACAATGAAAGGTGAAATGTTGACAAACAGCCTTATCATGCTTCTAAAATGTGACAACTGACTGGACTCTTGTAAAGGTATCTCAGTTTTAATCTAAGGTTTCTATTCCTGTATATATGGAAGTAACAGAGGACCATTAAACAGATGCATTAACCGGAAGCGGTTGTCCTGCATATCTGTGCAATTTCAGAGTTGCAGCAGTTCCATGGAGTGCGGAGGTTCGAGCTGGAGCGTTCCTGCTGCTTCAGCGCTCTGCTGTTGGATGAAGAAAGAGGCCGACTCTTCGTTGGGGCCAAGAACTTCCTGCTGTCGCTATCGTTAGACAACATCGCCAAGCAGGAACACAAGGTTGGTCAGAACCAAAATCAGTTAGAAACAACATTCAGTCAAAAACTGTCTTTGTTGGACAGACGTTGTTAATAAATAAAAGTGTTACTGGCCCAAAGCAGATTAAAGCAATAAAAAATGTGGAAGTATGGAAGGTTTGTTGATTACTGACACTTTTTACACATTGTTTTATTCAATATTGTGTTAATGGACTACAATGTGTTTAAAATTCGGTTGTTATGTCTTTGAAACATAGCAGTTATTACTCACATTTGGCTCTTTGCTCTGATTATCATTTATTACTTTATTACTATAGTTTGCCTTAACAACAAACTAGATGGGATGAGGAGATTATACTGGTACTGGAAGGAAATCAGGAAGTGTTTTTTATTTACAACCACTGGCATATTGTCTGATTTATAAGAATCATTTGATACTGTTGCCAAACAACACATGCTTTATGGGTTTGTTTTCATGTGGACCAAAAGGCATGGAGGAAAGAGAAATGAAAAAACAGGGGACACTTGTTACCAATATGGTCCTTTGAAAATGACTGCATCACATTATTGCACATATGTGACCACTCAAGTGAGCAGCTTCAAGTCAAAAAAGAGAAGAAAGAAAAATGTGGGATTAATAGAAAAAGGTAGAAAATCAAAGAGGTGGACAGAGATGAAAAGGAAGAATTTATCCCAAAAACATTGTGATTGATATCTGAATGACAGCTGCTGATTGAAACCTTAACCTTTGGAGTCTGAAGTCATAGCCAAGGAACACTAGAATACACACTGGCGCAGACATTTATACCACAATGTACACACTAGAAAATCACTGAGTTCACGTTAATGCATAGAGAACCATAGATATAAATACAGCCCACTACAAACATCTGTTCACAGCTGTTTGGAGTAAATGACATGTACGTGCTTGCTGCGTTAGATGTGAAGCCTCTGTTGGTTTATGGGCGAGTTTGATTTATGACCTGGGTGTGAAGAGTAACCATAGCTGAAGCTGTTTTTCAATGCGGTGGGGTCATTCTCTTTTACAATGAGAAGGGAGGATGAGGAGGTGTCTCATTTGAACTGTGCTATGCTCAGGGGCCTATTACTCATTTAGAAACACGTGTTGTTTTTAGTGTTTAAAAGTTTTAAATTGTAAACTTTTGTATATTTTTATCAAAATGTACATCAAACATCCACATAATTAATTCAGATTTCAGGGACAGATTCATCTGACCTTTTTGCTGTTGTGTTTTCAGATCTACTGGCCTGCTCCTGTCGACTGGAGGGAGGAGTGTAACTGGGCTGGCAAGGATATCACTGTGAGTTTCTTCACACCACCTCAGCTGTGTATTAGTGCATTAAATATTCTCTAATGGGAAATGTAAAGACCACACTTATTGTCCAGAGTGAAAAGAGTCTACGACTTATCAGGGAAACGTGTATGAATCATAATCCATTACATAACATCCTTTTAAAAATCACTCAGCCTGCAGACACACATTGCACACAGAGATAAATGAGAGGGCTGAGGAGTTCCTCGTGGAGATCAGTCCGCTCCTACCCAGCACAACACAATGCTACCTTTTAATCCACTGGAGTCATGGGAGTCATCACAAGGCAGAAACACCACATTTAAATGGATAACATGTTAAAATAGGTGCAACACTCCTCCTTTTGGACCTGCCCTGTGGTGAGATCACATCCTCAAAATCTGTTTGTTCTAAACCCTTCCTGAATGGCTTATTGTCACACTCTCAGAGACATTTGTGTTTTCCACTCTTTAGTGTGCGTCCTGTGGCTTCATGCTGAACACCAATTTCTTGAATTTTGAGATGACAGGTTTATGTAACGTGAGTGCAGACGGAGATGGCTGGAGACGGTAAAGGTGGAATGGAAAGGGGCTGGCGATAAGCTAGAGGCCTGAGTGAAGCTTCCACAGAAGTTGATCTGGTTGAGAGTGGGAGAAGGACTGTGGGTTGATATGCAGGAGAGGTGATGAGCTGATTGCAGGCAGGTGTGCTGGTAGGCGGGGTCCAGGTGAGCAGCAAGATTGGAATGACACACACACACACACACACACACACACACACACACACACACACACACACACACACACACACACACACACACACACACACACACACACATAAGCACACAGAGGCAAAGAGCAAAAGGGGAAGCGGGGAACACAAGGAAACACAAGGGAGAGACGGGCATGGACATGGGCGTGACACCATTTAGTTAAAGTATTAGATAACCCCGGTTAGCACAGGCTAGATTCTTGTGAAACCTGTATTGTATCAGAGTTTGAAAATGAGAACATGCATTCTGTTACACATACAAAGACACATAGGGAACAATTGGTAGTAATGCTTTTGTGAATATACATATATAATCTACAATCTACTGAAATCGGCACTGGCTTCTAGAGGTCTACGGTATGTCTCTTCTAAGTCAGTTGAACAGTTAAATAGAGGAGCATCTTGAAGCACTAATACACTTAAAGCACAGTAATTATGCCACAGTTCCTAAATAAGATTGGAGGTACGGGACAAATGTCTTAATTGACCCGCTGCATGTAAACATGTGTTAGGTTACTTTAGTTTGCAGTCTGCCTTTAACTGTTATTTTACGAGGAAGGCATGATTGAGGCTAACACACTCGTTTTCAGGACTAACAGACTAGCATCATTAAAGGAATCATACTGTTCAAAATGTGTCACAAGATCAGAATTTAGAAAAATGCTAAACATAAAATGATGTATAAAACGTCACACGGTTTTCTGTGTGCTTGAAAATGCAGCGAGTGTGCATGGGGGACCTGACCTACAGCATGTATTACTGCTACATGCTGCCAGGATTGAACTCATGACCTACTGTGATGCTCCCAACTGTTTGGCCAAACATAGGCCACCCTGCTATGTCAATCTTTTTATTGGCTGCTAAAAAAAAATGATTTTCTATTTTTATCTACAGAAGGAACCATTGAGTTTCCAAGAATAGGTTGACTAAATACCGTATGTGATGATTATGTGTCTAAATGTGATGTGCGTGGATGGAGTCTGGGCGGAGCGGGCTCAGCTTCACTGACCGACATGTAGAGGCCACCAAGAGCCCAGAGACCACCCAGGATTACATCACACTGAATTAGCTAGCTCATATAGTTTGTGTGCGTGCGTGGGTAGGTGTGTGCATGTGTGTGTAAAACAGTAACTTCCCATCAGTGCCTCCTGACATGCCACAAATCTGCCTATATATACAGTATTCTTATGTTTAACAGAGCGTGCATACGTTTGTTCATGTATGTTTAAGTATCCGATGTGTGTGCGTCTTTCGATGTGTGTGTAGAACAAACCCTTCATCAGTGTGATTACACAGCTGTAGCAGACAGACAACGAGCTCCATTCATTCAAAACCCTAGGCTCCAGTTTCACCTGACCAGGAGTCTGTCTGAGTGTGTGTGTGTGTGTGTGTGTGTGTGTGTGTGTGTGTGTGTGTGTGTGTGTGTGTGTGTATGAGTCCTGTGTGTACTTTGTGTGTGTTCAAAAGAGAGAGTAACAGTGGAGAAGGGAGGAGAATGATGGAGAGAATTAGTAGAAAAGGGAAGGAGAGGTGGAGGGAGAAAGAGATAAGAAAATAAAAGAAGAAAATTAGGGGGATTTTGAAGACAATGTTGTATTGAAAGGAGCTTTTCCCTGGTCAGTTGTTATTCCTGCTTTTCTTGCCTTTGAAATGTTGTGCTTTTTCATCTTGGTTTAACACACACCCCTCGTATTCCTTTTGACTTTTGGTATCTTTGTGAACATTCACCGACACACAGAGCTGACCTGACCTCACAACGTTGACCCTAATTACAGAGTAGTGTTTCTCTGTAGCCAACATCTTTCTCCCCCACTGGATCTCTTCTCTCCCACTCCCCCCTCTCTCTTAGTCATCCTCTCTTCCCATGCTCTCTCTGTATCTCATATTCGCTGTTCTCTGGGAACCAGACGTGTCTCATGTTGTTTACGACCCCTTTAGTCCTCCCATTGTCTCCATGTACTTGCTCGAGAAATCTTTTTTCTCCACGGCCAGTTACCCTCATATTAGCTGTTTCACTGTTGGATTAGTCTTCTTTTTACACTTTTTACACTGTAATTCTGCTAATTAGCACATGTGCTGCACAAGCACACACATGTACATAAACACAAAAAGTAATGCGGGATGCTTAAGTGTATGCCGTTAAGTAGAATTAAATATATGTATCAACACTACACTGCCGTCATATTACATCATTACTCTTTATTAGAAGTGGCTTCATGACACAAGGTGCCTTGGACAATACCACAGGGATTCAATCTCTGGCAAGGTTGCCTCTTTTTTTGCCAGGCCAGGGTTCAGGGTTCTCGGGTGGGAAGCCAGTGAGGGATCAGATCCTTGTAATTCAGAGGTTGGAATCGTACTCACTTCTGGTGGAGAGTGGCAGTATGGTGGGGGGTAGCATGGACTTCCTGTGCCCTACGCCCCTCCTTTTGTATCAGAACAAATATTTAACCAACTTACTCACTATATTTGATGCAAATAATTCATCTGTCTGAAAACTTACATTATGTAAACTTGTGCATAACCAACCAAGGTTTTTTTCTCAGCTAGATGCTTAGCAGCCTCACAGTGATAACAAGAAGTCAATGCACCTGACCAAGAAATAATCCATCTTTTTACCCCCCCATAAAACTACAGCTTATCATTTTACACTTTGTTTTTCCCTGGAATATACTAGCAAAATGAAACGTGCTATTTTTTTCACACACACCCCTGGCCACAGAAAAGCCACCTAACATGCCTACAGACACACTAACATAAACACAGACACATGCACATAAACACAGTCAGACAGTAGCAGTAAACAGCTGACTGTTTGACTCAGCACTCTGACTGTAGAGCTGGAACCATATTTAAACCTACAAAAGTGATGAATTGTGTTTACGCTGTCATGTTAGCACAAATTAAAAGAAGATCACCAGTTAAATCCATTGAGGCACTGGGAAATTGTGGAAAAGGAGGTTAATGTTGAGGTTGAGTGATATACTTAAAACCTGAAATTGTCCTCACCACAAAGATAACAGCCTTGGTCGTTTGTTTAAAGGACTGAAATAACTAATGCTTACACATATTCTTTCCATGCAAGTAGTCCTTTCTTGACAGAAGAGCCCTTTCATATAATGACACTGTCAGCAGTGTTTGACACTGGATCATATAGCTTGGGTTTCCTGTCCTGTTTTTCTGTAATTATGCAGGTGATTCTTAACTGAATACGTTTTGTCTTGAAAACAGGATCAAGAATCCACAGTCATGCTAGTGGCTGTATTACCAACTTAGTTTAGTGTTAGCATGCTAACAGTTGCTTATTAGCACTTAAGACTAAATACAGCTGAGTCTGACGGTAATAAACTGTATATCAGGTTTGCAGGTATTCGGTCATAAACCAAAATATTTTTACCTGATTATTGGACTAGTTGACATGTTAAGGGGCCCAACATACTAGGGAGGACATGAATGTTCTTACCAAATTTCATGTTTATCCCTCCAATAGTTTTTTAGACATTTCACTCAAAATCCTAAATGTCAAATTTATGGTCATGCAGAAAAGTCAGAGTCATTACGATTTTTACTAAGCAGACCACAACTGTCCTTACAAAATGTCATGCCAATCCAGCCAATAGTTGCTGAGATATTTCTGTCTTGACAAACGCAACCAAAGATCCAACCAACATTGCCATCCATGATGTCAAGCCGCTGGCATTGCTTCTGCAAAATACTCACATTTGTTGTTTTGGGAGGCACTAACAAAAGACCAATATTTAGTCGTTTAGGTATTAGGACCTGAAGTGCCCTTGAGCAAGGGCCTTAACCCTTAACTATTGGGTGAAAGAGCTTAGTGGCAGCTATTGTGTGAATGTGACGTAGCCTTCTCCTGAAAACCACTGATCATTTGACTTTTACTGTGTAAATGTATTAAGTAGATCGCTGAGGATCATCACTGTGTGGGGATTAACTTTACACATTGAAACAATTGAGCATTTCCACCCAAGAAATCGAAAAAAGGAAACCCTGCCCTGCCTCGATGTGTTCCTTAGTGGTATTATTACAGCTGAACAGATTGCTGAAGGTCAGAGTGCAGAAATCATTCTGCCGAAGGAGTAATATGTCAGACAAATGTCAACGCTGCTGTACATTTTCCTGTTCAGCAGAAGCAATCAAAGGCATTCCTGGGATATTACACAGTGCTGTGTATCTAATGGTTGTCTACTGTGCGCCATCGGCCCGTGTGTTCCGTCAAAGGCTCTGAGCCATTAACTTTATTAAAGTTTGCTACACTGCTGAGGCTCTTTGCTCTCAGACCCAATCAAAACAGAGGAAGAAAAATAAACAGTAGCTCTGTTTCTATCAAAACTTTCATAATAATGCAATAAAACATAAAACATATCAGTGCCAGATAAATGGGAAGAAAAGGAGGGACTTCAGCAGATTTTGGCCAAATTGGATATCTAAAGATTATGATGAATAACATCTGACATTATAACAATTTGATTCTGATATATACAAAAAGCAACACTCGTGATTTTAGTATTGTTGAAAAAAAATGCCTCTGACGTCCAATTGTAAGTATCAAGAAAAATCATTGCAATAATGAGATAAGATGTACTTCTCTGTACTTTATAACTAAATAGGCTAAATAATGAAAATGTAGTTAATGTGAGACAGTGAGTGATAGAGAGAAGAAGCAGATAATGGCTGAAATAATAAATAGATAGATCGGGTTAATCATTTCTAGAATGGAGAGGATAAAGAGAGAAAAGGAAAAAAGACATCCACTGAGGAACAATACAGCTTTATAAGACATGAAGGCAGAGACCTAGAGCTCAGGCCAACGTGAGGTCACACCCTGCATTTTGCTAACAGTTTCAACTAATGAGTCAGTGGTGGGTCAAAGGTTAGCCAGTGAACCCTTTCACAACCACACACACGCACACAATAAGGAAATGTGATGGCTGGCATAATTCACCTCCCTTGTTCTCCTCCTTCCTTTCTGATCTTTTCAAGGTCTTTCAAGCGTCTCCTCTCTTCTTACCTTTTCTTTTCCTCCTGCTCTCTTTCTCTTTTGTCGCATTAAAGAATTGACTTTGCCAAACAACCGGTCGGCTGACTCCTTCACCTTCCTCTGCCCTCGGACACACACATAAACACACTAAGGGCTTGAAATACAATGGGAGTTATATTGAGCCGGAGGAGGTCTCGCTTCAGATACACACAGATGGAATCATGGGTAAAAGGTTGATTGAAACGTGGCACGAGCACATTTCCTTGGCGGACCACGGCTGTTAAGAAGCTGTTGAGGTGTGTGTCAGATTGTGTGTATGTTCATTCATTGTGTTAATGTCCGTGTCAGCCTGAGGGTTTGAGGCAAAAGTAGAGTGTTTCTTTCATAGGAAACAGAGGTCTCCTGTGTTTGTCAACAGCTTAATCGGCCTGTTGATTGGTTGAACACCTTCACGTGTGCACACACACAAAAGCATGTATGCAATCACACACCACCAACTCCAACCCTAACCCCCTAGTGGTTTTCAAAGGCTGAAAAGCAGCGCTTTGTTCTAAACCACTGAGGTGAGTGTGTGTGTGTGTGTGTGTGTGTGTGTGTGTGTGTGTGTGTGTGTGTGTGTGTGTGTGTGTGTGTGTGTGTGTGTGTGTGTGTGTGTGTGTGTGTGTGTGTGTGTGTGTGTGTGTGTGTGTGTGTGTGTGTGTGTGTGTTTTTCAGGCCTAATGAGCCACAATTCCGCTTACCGCTGCTTTCACAACCTGGCCTGTCTGTCTGTCACCCTCGGGTGACGCTTAGATACAGAACAGATGGATAAAGGAAAGCATTTGATTAAAGAAGAGAGTAAATGTGTAGATAACAGACAGATGGAGAAACAGAAAAAAGAGAAATATTCCATCCACCTCCATTGCATCCATAATGAAACATTTTATCTTGAAGGAAATTTGGTTTTCCAACTAAGCATTTAACAAACAGATCACAGAAACGCACCAATGGCGACAACATTTTTTAAAATGAAATTGAAATATATAAATAGAGAGAAACCAAAACAGTTTCCCCATCCTTCATCTCCCAAATGTACTTGGATTGAAAAAAATGAAGAATGATAAATTAAATATGGAAGAATCCATTGACTTTCTACAAAGTGCAACTTTTAACTGACGATCAGATTCATGTCTTTATAAACCTCTTCTCCAATGGGTCCCGGGGGTCCAAGTGTGTCTGTAACTTGATCTGCAGACAGATGTTACAATGGCCTGTAGAATAGTGGACAGAAGAGAAAGGGGGGGATTCAGATGTGACATCCAGCGTGTGTTCACAGCGAGAGATTATTTATTAGACTAGTTTTGGGGGAAATTAACTTGTTTTTTGATTCTAACGCAGATGTTTGAAAGCATCATATTGGCTCATGAGTTACCGAGCCCTGCGACTGAAGACCACTGATAATAACGGTGGTAATCCTGATAATCATAGTATTCATCTTTTCTTCTCGTAAATGGTAGTTGAAAAACAGGCCGACCTCCTCTTTGCCTGCTGTAAAGATCAGTGCTCTGGACATAAGAGGAATGTTACCATACAGTCTGTTCGTGTACAGTAAATCTTTTTGTCCAGCTGTCTCCTGAGATCCAGCCCACTGTAACCTGACTCCCAGATGGACAGATGTGACTGGGGGTCAATAACCTGCTCTCTAGATAAGAAGAGGAGGGGACAGACAGAAATAAGGATACTGAAAAGTGATGATATGAAGGAGGAAGAGAAATACAACTATTTAATAATAGGACATATTGAAAGTTAAATAAAACCTTTTCCATTTCAGTTTAGAGGAAAACCTTGAGTTGTGTATCGTGCTTGACATTTATTTGACAGATTTGTTGGAACTGTTTGTGCCGGCTTAGTTAAAACATTTACACCAGTAATTATCAGTTAGGTTTATCAACAACTGAACCATACAAAGCACAAGACAACAATAACTGTGAATAACTTCCTGTTAAAGGAATAGTTTGTAAATAAATAAAAATGGTGCATTTGCCAAAATGTCAGTTGATTTGCGAGTTAGACAATATGGTGGATACAATTTAATAACAATTTAACGGTAACCTACATCAAGCAGTGAGACCCAAGCTAACTGTTTCCCTCTGCCTAAAGTCTTTATGCTGAGCTAAGCAATTGTTTTGTAGCATTTAGTATGCAGATGTAAGATCACTTTGGATCCTAACTTCTTACTCTTGACGAAGAAAGCAAAGTGTATAATCCAAAAATGTAAAACTAGTTATTTCATAGCAACATACTTGGTTGAAGTTTTACTTTAACTATTTTTCGTCACATTATGAGGAATTAAAAAAAATATATATATAGTAAAGTACATGAGTATCTTTTGCTTTATTGTCTGGCTTTTTACAACAGACCAATTGTCCATGCCATTTTAATATAAAAATCTATAAAATCTATAAAAATGTCATCAAAGTCTAAGGTCACATCATAGATTATCAACTAATATACATATTTGAAATCATAACTGTACCGACATTTGGATTTTTACATTATAAGGTGTTTGGTTCATTATCCTACATAAACCATAATAGTGGAATCTATTCTACAAGCCACTAAGCTTAGCAGGAAGCTTTGGTTTTTAGGTTTGTCCTCTTGTCCCATCTGTTGGTCATGAAAACGATCTGCTTAGTGTTTCACACCCACTGCGGTGCACAAAATGTCAATGTGTTGTATGAAATCCATACTTTGTGAGTTAACCAGCACCATATTGAGTAGCTCACAGTTTCAGGCATTCATTTTACCTTTAAGCATTATGTGTGTTCACATGGAGGTTCGTATGAGTAGACACACACACATTGTAGGCATGTGTGTGTACAGCCAGATACAAAGGCTGCCACAACACTGTGTTGGAGGCGGAGCTGGGGACTGGATAGTGTTGTCACAGGCAGACAGGGTGAGAGGAGCTATGTGAGGAATGTCCATCACTAAACCTGAAGAGGGAGCAACCGAGTTTTGTTAGTTTGTCTTGGATTTACTGTTTTTTCTTGTGTTGTCATGGTTACTTGTTTTTACACTTTTAAGCTAACTGTATGTTGCACTTCCTTTGTATTTTTTGGGGGTAACTTCTTTTTTTTGTTTAACTGACGTTATGTGACATTGTGCATTGTGTACATTGTACCATTTTAGACCAATAAATGAGTATAAAAAATATTCAGTATTTCTGTACCAGAATTGAATCCCTGCAAGTGTTTAAAGCCCCTAGCAGCATAAACTAAAACTGTGTTTTCTGTGTGTGTTTCAGTCCGACTGTGTGAACTATGTGAAGATTGTGCACCACTTTAACCGCACCCACCTGTACGCCTGTGGAACCGGAGCCTTCCACCCTACCTGTGCCTTTGTGGAGGTGGGACACAGGATGGAGGTGAGGAACCCACAAAACAAAACATACACAACAACTGCTGAACTGCAGTATTCTATTCTTTATTGTTCCTTGTTTAAGAACATCATAAGACCTAGTCTACAGAAACTATATTTCAAACACCATTTGCTTTGCTTAAATCGCATCAGCCCTCTGCCAGCCTTCACTATAAGTGAGAACATAATCCGAACAAAGTGCAGGTAAGGACTTCAAAACACAAAATCTATGAAGAGTACAGACAAATCCACCAAGCTTAACTCAAGTTCCAGGTTTCAAATTAGTTTGGAGTCCCTAAAAACTGCCAACATCTCAAACCTGATACCTCAACCCAAAAATGATTCTGATGAATGTATGATTCTGACAAAAGGAAACAAAGTGTATGTGTGATCACACTTTGAATCCATTCCCCCCTATTCTCTCCCTCCGTCAGGACCATGTGTTCAGGATTGACCCCTCCAAGGTGGAGGATGGGAAAGGGAAGAGTCCGTATGATCCTCGCCACAATGCTGCATCTGTACTTGTCGGTAACTAAACCCATGCACAATAATATCTGACTATCCATTTACTACCAGAGTTTTTACTTAAATTGGTTTGAAATATGTAATAGTTGTGATCATTTTCTTTCATTTTCATGCCATAGTTTTAGCTGATTACGATGGATCATTCATTCTTTCTCCTAGGTGATGAGCTATATGCAGGCGTGGCCACGGACTTAATGGGACGGGACTTCACCATCTTTAGAAGCCTGGGGAAACGCCCATCCATCCGCACTGAACAGCATGATTCTCGCTGGCTCAATGGTCTGTGTGTTTGTTTGCGTGTTTATGGGTCAGCTTAGGCATCACTTCTTTTTCAGTTTAGTTCATTTTATATCATTACTAACTTCAGTCTGGTCACAACTTGTTTGAGAAACTGACATTGTTCATCTTTGTTTCGTTTTACCAGAACCAAAGTTTGTTGGTTCCTTTTGGGTCCCGGAAAGTGAAAACCCTGATGATGACAAGGTATTTTTCTTCTTCCGGGAGACTGCGGTTGAGGCTCAGGGGCTGGGAAAGTCCACCTACTCCCGCATCGGACAGCTCTGCAGGGTGAGAGATTGTTTCATCAATCAAGTACAGTATTGTAATTAAAGCACACTCTGAACTAGGCCCACCCAACCTAGCTACAGATTTTGTAACAAAATAATGACCTCAAATTCTGTTAAAAGAACTACATTTGGTAAAGTGTTGAAAGTGGTTGGTGCATATTTTATAACACTGCGCTCATGCTGTTCTTTAGCACTCCAATATCCTGTTAAAGGACTTTATATTGTTTTGTCTTGAATCAGAATGACATGGGCGGTCAGCGAAGTCTGGTGAACAAGTGGACAACATTCCTCAAGACCCGTCTGATCTGCTCGGTGCCAGGAGCGGACGGCAGCGACACATACTTTGATGAGCTGCGTAAGTTCACATAGACATATTTTCTACTGTATCAACATGTTTATGACTACAATGATGTTGAACAAAGCATGATCATCATAGTATTTTGTGTTTGAAGTGAAGGCCCTGCATACTCAAGTCAAAGTCATCATATGTGCCTCTTTGGGATTGATGAAAGCACACTTTTGAGTATGAACTTAGATCAACTCCAGTAACAAAGTGGTTGAACTGGTCTAAGTTTCTATTTTGTTTTCCCATTATTCATCCAAAACATTGTTTATCTTGACCTTAATGCACAGAGAGTTGAAATTTGGGCTGATTTTGAAACCTTTCTCTCAGTTGGTTTTTTACTCAGAAGGATATTATGTCGGTGCAAAGGGGAAAGAAAGTTAAAGAAAGCATTTTAAATTAAACAGTATTTCTGACCTCCATTGTAAATGACCATTCTGCCCAACATTCCTGCTGGCTTGGAAAAAGCATGAGTTTGAGATTCATTGGTTATAGATTCTGGCCTGATCCAAAGCCAATGTTTTAACTGTGAGTTCAGAGAAAGTTGCAGACTCGTCTCTGGTGAGTCTTCGTATGACAAGAGGCAGTAATATGTTTTCATTAGACAAGCTCCAGAGGCCAGGCTGTATTTCTAAAGCATCGATTGTGGGCAGAGGAAATATTTGGTGAAGAGGGTAGTGTATTTTTTTAGACCATTGTTTTGTTTTTTTAGTTGATAGGGATGGATTATATAGTGTGCCCTAACAAAAACTACCAACTAGTTAACTAACTTAACCTCTTCAGTGGTTTTGATGGTTCAGATTTTTTGAAGTTAGGCTCTATATATTTCCGTGTTCTGCAGGGTTAAATTACAGTTTTTGTCAATGGAGTCTAATGACTTTGAAGAGAGCAATATAAATTCTTCAGGTCCCCACCGGAAACATTGGCCACCTATAAAAAGGTAAATCTAAAAAAATCTCAGTTTAAGTGTAAGCTATATTTAGATCATTTTCAAACTTGGAGCGTGCCAATCACCATTGTTACCGTAGGTAATACACACAATGGATAAGTATATATGTAGCAAGTCAACTTGGAACCTACATCGGGTCTAAAAAGTTTTTTGTAGGGCTTGGGAAAAAATGTGTTTTGACACTAAAACAAAACACTTTGACCAGAAGTTTTATATTAACTTTATATTAGTACTTCAATTTATACAGAAAGCCAATGGGAAGCTAAATAATTATCTCATAAAGACAAACACCAAACCTCCAGTCATGTCGTTTGCACCGCAGCTGCAGCAGTTTCAGCTCTCAAGGTGTTTTTGATTTATCTCTCTGAGTGAAAGGTGAACTAAGTGGAAGAATTTGTGCTAACCCTTTGGGCTAAGTCTATCCATCACATTCCCTCAGATGAACAATGAGCCCATTATCTCTTGACCAAGAGTTTTTTGACCATACCTGAGGCCAAATATTTAGAAAAGACCTCCCTGTAGAAATATCTGAACCTGTTGAAATTGTCCAACTGAAATACCTACACCACATAACTTTTTAATAGTACAATACTAGTTGGAGTCGTAGACATTTCTTTAACTGCAGTTTTTTATGACTTATGGGCCTTTCAGAGCCATCTTGGTTGTGGCAGAAATCAGAGTTTTAATCAAACTCAATCTTGTAAAATAATGTTAAAAAACACTGCTCGAGGCTATTGTGAATTTTGTTCCATGATATGACTGAGATATTGGTGGAACGTCTGTTTAAAGTAAACATTGCCATTGGGCTTGGCTTATCTTTCTCTCAACCTTTGACATCTGGACTACCACAACCTGACCTGAGTGCGTTTGTGTGTGTGTGTGTGTGTGTGTGTGTGTGTGTGTGTGTGTGTGTGTGTGTGTGTGTGTTCGTCCTCAGGCGATGTGTTCCTGCTGCAGACGAGGGACAGAAAGAACCCTCTGGTCTACACGGTCTTCTCTACTTCCAGGTCAGAGTCCATTCATATTGTGTGTGTTTGTGCCAAAGACAGAAAACATGAGAGGAAGTGTGTTTGTTTTCTTGACTTGTGGGGACATAAGTTTGATGACACAGTCACGTTGTGAGGACTCCTCTCCCTTATGGGGACAAAATCTACATCCAAGTCGTACATTTTTTAATTTTAGGTTGAGGACTTTTTAAAGTTAGGGTAAGGTTAGGTTTAGGTCAAGGTAAGGTTAAGGGTTAAGGGTTAAGGGTTAAGATCAGGATTAGGTTGGCAGCAGTTATAGTTAGGGTAAGTTTCCAGTAAATTAATGTAAGTCATTGTAATGTCCACAAAAGTCATGAAATTACATCTGTGAGTGTTTGGATGTCTCTAACCCAGCTCCCCCTGTTCCCCAGTAGCAGTGTATTTAAAGGCTCAGCTGTGTGTCTCTACTCCATGAATGACATCCGGAGGGCCTTCCTGGGGCCCTTCGCTCACAAAGAGGGGCCCAACTACCAGTGGGTCCCCTTTCAGGGAAAAGTCCCCTATCCACGCCCAGGAATGGTATGTCAATAACCGCTCCCTGCTTTCTTACATTTCCATTTAGGGCACTGAACTTTAAAATACAAAGTCCTATCAATATGAATACAATAATCTCATGTATTATCCTTGTGATATAACTCTTAATGGCACTTCATACACAATATAAGACCTAATTTCATCCAACAGCTCTCCACATTCCTCCCGATCAATATGTGCTTATTAAGACTCTTACATTCTTCTAAGCACACCAGTATAGCGTCAGCAGGATTTGTTATGCAGAGCTTCAGCTGTTACTGCCACGGCAGAACAATCCCCATTGTATGACCGCAGAATAGTAATTGTATTTGGCCTACAGTAAACCCTCTCTCACGCCATCATCATCTCAGTGGGTTGTAAAATTACCAGAACGAATCAAATTAAAAGAATCAGACCGCGGTTCCAAATTTTTTTTGCAAAACTGCATAGAAAGCAGATTAAGCTTGAAAAAATCTCACAACTCTTGTGACCCACAATACCATGTCACCTCACTGTGGCCTGCTCAAACGTAACTTTAACAAGTCAGATATATTTTTCATAAGTCGCTGTGGAATGTTTGAGTCCAAACAGGGCAAAAAGTTTGTGAGCCCACACAGTCAGTCCTGTTCTGCAGAGCAATCATAAATCCCTTACAGTAGAAGTGGATAGGCTGTAATATAAGTATACTTTGAATTGCTGGGTAGAGTATAATCCTTTAATGAATACAAAATGTGCATTCATACAGTCAAAGGATAATATATCAAAATGGTCAGTTTTGATGATTTTTTCAGTATTTACAGTTTGCTTTTGCATATTCCAAATTTACTTGCACAACTTTACGTTGAAGTTCAGAAAATACCACAATGGAACCAGAAATACACTTGCAGAATAACAAACAAAACTACATCTACATTTGCAACACCAGTTTGCATGAACAAAGACCAACTTTCTTTTATTGCTCTCCAATAGTGTCCCAGCAAGACATTCGGCAGTTTTGAGTCCACAAAGGGTTTCCCAGATGATGTGATCCAGTTTGCGCGTCACCACCCTCTGATGTATAATCCGGTCTACCCTATGAGCAGACGGCCCGTCTTCGTCAGAACTAATGTAGACTACAGCTTCACACAGATTGCTGTGGACAGAGTCAACGCTGCCGATGGACAATATGATGTCATGTTTATTGGCACAGGTGAATGATTTGTTCTCTGTTCTATCTTATATTTATATTTAGAAATTAAAAAAAAGAAATGATGTGTAACTTAATGGACTCCCTTTATTTCAGACAAAGGGACAGTACTAAAGGTGATCAATGTTCCCAAGGAGAGCTGGAACAACATGGAGGAGCTCCTACTGGAGGAGCTGGAAGTCTTCAAAGTGAGAAAACTATGATAAAGCTAATTTATTGGAGATATAAGCACTTATGTACTATGTACTAGGTATATTGAAAGACAATACTGATGCATCTTAAAATCCCTGTTTTTGATGATGCAAATGCATTAATTTATTTGATGTAGCATGGTAATTCATTTGCTGTATCTCATCTGCTCTAAAGGATGCCTCATCTATCATCGACATGCAGATCTCCTCAAAACGGGTATGTTTGTTTTAAACTTAAAAGCGTTAATGAAAATATGAAACATTGTGGCTACCTTTGCTTAAGAAAGTATTGGTCTTTGTACTACCAATGTTGGAACCAAGAAAATCAGTTTTACAGGCCCAGGCAGCACTTAGACCATGCAGTACATGCTCTACAACATCCCTACGTCTAAGCATAACACAGTCTTCAGCAGTTAGCAGGAGGAAGCTGGTTGTAGAGGAGATTCAGAGACAAGAAGAAGCTGCTAGATGTGCAAGAGCAGTCTTGCAGGCAAAGCAGGGTGACTGGATGAGTTTGGAAAGTGTGGAAAAAAAACCTCAGCTGAAGGGAAGTATGGGGCAACGTTTAATGTGCTTCCATCTCCCCAAAGTTTTCGTCAATGGACAGGCGAGGACCCACATGTCCTGTTAATATTCGGGTACAGCCCCTTTAGCATAATCAGGGTGTAAGACAAAGCTGTCTCAAAGCCGAAACACCTGGAGATATAAGCGGGTGCATAAGTGTCTAGCAACAACCACTGAGTGTAAGTGCTCCTGTTCTTTTCTTTGGTGAGAGTAGCTAAAGGACAGCTTTAAGTTCATTTACACCTGTGATGGGGCCAGGTAGATTTATGCTATCAACAATGCAATGCCACAAGAACTGGAGGCAAGCGTTAATTTCATGCATGTGTGACCGTACCTTAAAAATGAGTTCAAATCATTTTGAGGTCCTGAAACTCTCCACTCTGTGTCCTCACAGCAACAGCTGTATGTGGGCTCAGACACAGGCATTGCCCAGGTTCCCCTTCACCGATGCAGTGTGTATGGGAAGGCCTGTGCTGAGTGCTGCCTGGCCAGAGACCCATACTGCGCCTGGGATGGAACATCCTGTACTCGCTACCTGCCAAACACCAAGAGGTCTGTGACAAAAACACTAATGACTCACACAAAACATAAAAAAACATAATGAAAACTGTTGTATTTTCGCAAGTATCAATTCCTTATGTTGTAGTAAATTGTAATTAACTTATTTTGCAGGCGTTTCCGTCGCCAGGACGTAAGGAACGGAGACCCTAACACCCTGTGCTCTGGAGGTATTCTTCAGAAACTATTGTTCTGGTTGTTTAAATGAGTTGATAAATGAAAGCTCTTCAGCTGGGACCAGTTTTTAAGCTGCCTATGGATATTTAGAAAATAGAGCTTTACTCTGGTGCCGTTCTGACTCAGAGACTCTTGGCATCTGACATCTCACTGTCCGTTACATCTCACTGTCCGTTACATCTCACTGTCCGTTACATCTCACTGTCCGTTACATCTCACTGTCCGTTACATCTCACTGTCCGTTACATCTCACTGTCCGTTACATCTCACTGTCCATTACATCTCACTGTCCGTGCCAAAAAATCCAAAGTTCTTCCACCCTTTGCCCCTGGTGACCTCTGTCTTCCCAGACCACAATCCCAGCATTCTACTGCTATCTGTCTTTCTGACACATAATTTAATCGGGCTAATCGCTCACTTTAGGAGCTCCTGGGTAATACGATTACATAATGTGGCATGCAGGCCGGGTTGTGTAAAACAAATGAAGGTCAGAGTAATTGTCTCTGATGAGAGAGGCATTGCCTCAAAGCACTGATCGAATACTTTATGTAGCAGTGGTGGTTAGAAACTAAATTGTTCTTATTCTGACCCAATCACGTTCTTAATGGTTGGAAATATTTTTGTAAATCTCAGAAATTCTCTTAGCTATTAGTGAGAGTATATGTGCTCAAATTTCTAAGGTTAAGATGTGGGGCACACACACTGATCCTTTGTCATTGCTAAACCTCATCACTCATATTGACAACACGGATTAATAAGCACTGACAGGACCAGAAGAGTCCTTGTGTGTTGTCACACATCAAACATGTGACCAAGTGTTCAGATATTCACCAATGTTCTGCATGATGCAGTCATTGTGGGATTGTAGTGAACTTTCCCATCAACAGCCAACCGAGGCTTTCATTGATCACTGTTGACTATTGTTACAACAACTCTATTGGGCTAAGAACCAATGTGGTTTACATATCTTTCCTGTGTGCCACCGTTGAATAAATACATTTACTCCCAAGACCATAAGACCCAATAACCATTTCTAAAATGTGGTCTTTATAGGTCAGATATACTGTTTGAAAGTAAGCTTTGGTTTCTAATTAGTATCAGCTCAAGTTGTTTTATGTCCCATATCATCCTGGCTTTCCGTGGTCTGACCTGCCAGGTCTTTCATTCCATGTCTTGCCTTGTCCATTTATTTCAGCCACTTTCTCGGACCTGTCCTGCCTTCTTTTGGCTTTTCAATTCTTGACTGATCCTGTATTGTTATAAGTGAGCTGATGCCCTTTGTTACAGTAGATCCCATAATGTCCTTGTCTCTGCTGCCCCCTGCAGACCACCATAAGCACCGTGTAGCAGAGAGGAAGCTGTATGGAGTTGAGGGAAGCAGCACTTTCTTGGAGTGTATCCCAAAATCCCTTCAGGCCAGAGTCACCTGGACCTTCCAGAAACATCCACAGAACCCGCGGGAAGAGGTGAGAGGGATGGTGGACAGTGGAGAGATCTGACAGGAACATTGACCAAAATCAAAAAACGGTTTTACATAGTTTTACATAGTTTTTTGATTTTGGTCAATGTTCCTGTTCCTGTTTTTCGATTTTGGTTTTGGTATATATATATATATATATATATATATATATATATATATATATATCAGTGAGTCAGGAAGTCAATCTTTCACTATGTGCAGTTAGTATAAAAATATTTTATGATTCTTGCAAAACAAATCCAGGTTTTATAATTTTTATTACACATTTTCTTAAGCAGTAGTATATTCTGACAATGCATTGCAATTGGTACTGAATATCATTTTAGCTTTTTTTTACTGAGTCCTTACTGAGCATTCCACTCAGTATACTGGGTATAAAGCTGCCGACCTTCACAGATCAGGTTTTGACACACACATGCAACCTGCTCTTGCAGTTGTGTAAACGTGGGCTGTATTTTATACTTGTGCATTCAGTGCCATATGTGCTGGGCTGTTAAGAGCTACTGTTAGATCCACAACATTTCCGTTCTCTTAACATTTCCATTAATCACGGTCAGAATCACCCTGTGCAATAAACTTTACTGGAGGACACTGGTGTTAAAATAATAAATTGTACAGCTCCTACATTTAGCTGAATTTATGTTTTCCAGGTGCGTCTAGATGACCGCATTCTCCAGACAGACAGAGGCCTTCTGATTCGCCGTGTCCTGAAGAGAGATGTTGGCATCTACCAGTGCCATGCCATGGAACACGGCTTCACCCAAACTTTACTAGGCATCACCTTGGAAGTTGTTCCTTCAACATCCTCCTCAGTCTCCAATCTACCCTCTGATGCCCCTGTCCGATTAGACCCCCGCAGTGGAGGTGGGCCTCCAATGACCAATCAGAAGCTTTGGTACCGGGACTTCATGCAGCTGGTGGACCACCCTAACCTGAGCACTGTTGACCAGATTTGTGAGCAAGTTTGGGCGCGAAAGAATGCCGGCACTGACCAAGAGGATAAGACCTTTCCTGCTGCGGGGAAGGACGCCTTGCCTCTGGGCCCTGCTGTCCGCCCAGCTAACAAGAAGTGGAAGCATCTTCAGGAGATAAGGAAGGGGAGAAACCGCCGGACCCACGACGGGAAGCCGAATCCTCGGGCGCCTCGCAGTGCAGGGGAGTAACAACGCCGAGAAAGACATGGAGGGTGAAAAGAATGACTGATACAAGAAAGAAAGGAGGAAAATGATAGAAAGAAACTGAGAGACCAAGAACTCCTGGAGGTGTTCACACATACAGACACTACAACATACGATAAAACCCATGCAGACACACACACACACACACACACACACACACACACACACACACACACACACACACACACACACACACACACACACACACACACACACACACACACACACACAGCACCTCCTCTATTGTGTATATTTATCTATGGATGCTCCCACTATAAAGTAATATCCCTGAGTCCTCGTCCCACTGGCCAGCCCCTGCATGTGCTGCCTTACTGCCCAAATTGATTCTGCACGATCCCTTTACACAGTTCCACTAGCGTATTCAAGTGTACATGCAGATATATGGGAGTGACCATTATCTGTGGGCAAAAAACTTACACTCGCCTTCCATTCCTGTTGACACTGACTGTATATGGAAGGAAAGTCCCACATCTTTTGTTGCCTACTTCATGCAAACCACATAGGTTGTATGTGGATAGTGGATCTACATATGAAGATCTAAACTCTGGACTGCACCACTCAGAACAAAAACAGCCCCCAAAGTTTTGGATGACCTCTGCTCAAAGCTTTTCTTACTTGAAGATTTCATACCAATGTAGAAAAATGGTGGGCGTGAGTGCTGGGCATAATGGGAGGTAATGGAGAAACTGGAATATACTGGAAAGTTATGGTCTCTTACTGGAAATACATTTAACTATTGATGTGCAACTGCAAAATCATTAGGAGAAATAAACACTTTTTGAAAACATTGTTACTACACAAACAGATTAATTGATTTACTTCCCGTGGTGCTCTTGTTAAACATATTTCCAGTAACCTCACGTTTCACATGGTTTTGTGTGCATATTACATAAAACAATCACAGAAGAGGCAGAGATGTCAGCAGTGTGGGGCAGCCTGTGGAACAGATCAGCATGTTGCAAAACTGGTTATGTTATATAGTAGTTTTTTTATGGTTTCCTTAGGCACATTGAGGCATTTTGCAGCAAAATAAATCACACAATACAATGCAGTTATGGTTAGAGAGAAGTTGAATCTGGCCAGATATAATTATATTGCTTTACTGGTCGAAACCACTAGAGAGTGAGGGATGGAAAAACTACTGGCATTCCACGATGTGAGGGAAAGATGAGATGCTTGCAGGAAACAGACAAAGCTAAAGCACAAAGAATTCAATCTGTAAAAGCAAATAAAAGCCCAAACAATACCTGGATTACATGTAGGTACCTTGTAGCATCTTTCACATACTCAAGAGTTTTGACATGATCACAACCTTACTTTAAAATTTGGTATTTATTGGTTTTGTTTTTGGCTGTGTTTAATGTTTTGTGCATTAACATAAAGGGGAAATCAAGAAAATGGTGGTTTTTGGGGAGGAACTTTGATACGATGAGGAGATAGAGGGAAGTGGACTCTAGTATGACAACCCATGTTTCTGGGCTACAGTACAGTATATATATATATATAAATATATATATATTAGCATGATATTTATGAGTAAAACTATGATTTGTTTTTGTATTCTAAGCGGTACTTCTACTCCTTGCTCTTTTACACTGTTCTTGCATATGTTGTTTGTGATAAATATATATATGCAAATAATATGAGATGAGGGACACGCCCTTTTCTCATTCAACACGGCAAAATTCACAGAAAGCTGTTCTGCGCTACCCACAATGCATTTCCCTGTCCACAAAAACAAAACTTCCATCTGACTTCATACACTTTTGGAATCCCTTCTCAATGTAGTGTTACAGTCATTAATATCATTGCCTTTTGCTGCTTAACGATGTCATCCCTTTCTTATGGACAATTAGTACAATAAGGTCTTCCTTCTCTGTGTCTTTAGTCCAATCTCTCTCTGTGTATTATCTGTAAAGTAGCTTGTTTGTTGGTCGTCTGTGCTAACATGTTGTGTGTAGTCTGCCTCCTTAGTGTCCATTGTGTGTACAGGCTCGGATGAGGAGCCTACCTATGGTACCATACTTTATTATATCATAGTGTATCCACATGAAAGAAAACAACAGGCCATGTTGGAAAACATGAATTTCTGTTTTGCATTCAAGACTCAAGAGGATTTTTTTATGATGAATTTATGGTCTAATTTGTGTTTCTGCCACAAATTCCTCAACAAGTATTGTGGTTTAAAATGTTCAGTATACTGAAATTGCCTAAACTTGGCTGTGTTCATTATATCATACCAGCCCTGACAAACTAGGTCTGTGAGTGGATTTTAGATGTATTGAATCATTGTCGTTGTTATTTATGTACCTTCTTTATAGAGATGTAATTAACTCTTTAAACTGAACTGAACTGACTGACTCCTGTAAAAGGAATACTCTGCACTTTGACACCACATCCAGGATTTAGAGCAAAAAGATGACAAGTTTAAATGTAGGAAGATGCCACATTTCGGCATTTAAACTGCATTTGAACTAATTCACTAAAAGGAGGTTATATGTTGACTACTTCTTTTTCTTTAATGAGAGATTTTAAACAATGGTTGTGATGTCAAATCTGCTCGAGTCTCTCTTTAAGGCCAGCTGTTGTTTTGTGCTCTTTTGAAATTGCATGACCAATGTTAGTGGCTAACGCGTTTGACAATGGTGCGGTGTCGAGAAAGAGCGAGAGAAAGAAAGCACAATGTAGAATATTATTAATATTATTCCTCTGTATTTATGTGCAAAGATAAGCTGATATGTTGTGGTGGATTTTTATTTTCTTATAGATTTTCATCTGTGTTGTTTGTGTCTGCTGAAAGGACTCATCCTCAACATTTTTTGGCCAATGATAAAAAAAAAAAAAAACTTCCAGAACAGTGTCCAATTAGAGTCTTTCTTGTTCACACAGCCCTCCAATCAACACTCCTGTTGTATCCCATGTCATGTGACGCACCCCAGTATGATAGCGCACAAGGAGAGGCTTGTGTGTGTGTGTGTGTGTGTGAGAGCAAGAGACAAATGTGTGCTTGCGGTTTTTGTGTGAGTGAGTTTTGGGGGAAAGCAGAGCTCTGTATATAATGGCAAAGGGAACAGTGGTGTGTGTATGTGTGTAGAGCGGTCTGAAGTTGAAAGTTTAAAGGTCGAAGGCCAAAGTTAACGTGGTTCACTGTAATACTCCCAGAGGTCTTTGTGAAATGTCATGTCGGATTGTTTTTGATTAACACAATAAAAATATGCAGTTACCTAAAAATGAAATTTCTGATCTGTTTTCTAAGCTAGTGGGGGAGGGGAACCGTGAAATAAATAGTAATTACAGCATAATCACTTAATAATAATAATAATAATAATAATAATAATAA
>NC_072460.1:886092-971092 GCF_027596085.1 Anoplopoma fimbria | reverse complement strand
ACACAGTCTCAGGCAGGTCATTACCTCTGGCTAAATAAAGGCAATCAGGGAAAGGACCAACTCCAGCTTTAGCGCTGTTCCTAAACAGGAAAAGGAAGTGAACCATAAGTGTGTGTAATGGTAAACAACCTGGAATGCAAGTTATCTACCGGACTTCCCAGCAATACTCAGTCAACATTTAGAATGTAATTGTGTGTTGCTGTACGGTTTACTTCCACCTTTAAATAACCAGGTGTTCATTCTCCTCTCAGTTGTTTATTCCGCTCTGGATAAAAACAGCACCTCTTTGTCTCTCTCTCCATCAGTTTCTAATACATAATGGATGACCCTTTCAGCA
This sequence comes from Anoplopoma fimbria, assembly GCF_027596085.1. Classification (NCBI taxonomy): domain Eukaryota; kingdom Metazoa; phylum Chordata; class Actinopteri; order Perciformes; family Anoplopomatidae; genus Anoplopoma; species Anoplopoma fimbria. The sequence goes on along the minus strand of NC_072460.1, from coordinate 970,755 downwards.
ACACCACATGAAAACACAAACATCTGCTCACGACTTAAATAATGTTCTTGTATTTGTTGAAAAGGATCTTGCTAATGCCAGGAAATGATTGGGCCCAAACATCATCTGTTGTGGTTCTTGATGACAGGCCTCATCCTATTTACGGTGACGACACACAACAGCCAGTGGATCATCTGCGTGGTAGACGCAAGAAGAAACAGGCTGACGCCAGTGGTGAGTCATCGCTGTATCAATGATGGTCAGGATCAGGCACAGGGGGAGAAGGTAAATACATTCTGTCTTGGTCCTGGACCAGCAACATCGTTTGACTGTCAACCTCAAAATGTTCTCTGGAGTATGTGGGTTTACAAGACGCATGTAGAGAGGAAGGTAATACCAAGTTAAAAGTTGGTAACCATTTGAAACTTCATACATTAAAGCTATAAGGAGCGTGGTGTTGATTTTGGCAGTCCCTGTGGGCAAAAGCTGTATTCCGAGGCCCAGAGTCCCTTTAGCAAAAATCTAATTTTACTGCAGCAGGGGCCAAGCGTTAATAATTACTCAATACCATATGCCAATCTTCTCGCTGATTGACATACATCAGTAAATTACACAGTAAAACAGTTGCATCGGTGTGAAATTGAGACTGTTTCAAAACCAGCAAAATGTTTCTCACAGTTACTTTAATTAAGTGGAGCAAGCATGAAAAGAATTAGTTACATTTCGGTACATGTAAAAATATTGATAAGTAAAGTCAATTTTATTGATGTCTGTACAACATATGACAGTTAGAGCCAGCAAGTTTCATTTAAAGCTTGTTCTTTAATTTTGGTAAAATAAAGTGGACTTTGAATGAAACTGGTACTTTGTGTTTCCTTACATCTGAGGGGTTTAAAAGTGTTCATCCACTGCGTTTTAAAGTCCCATGTTGCACAACTATATTTACAAAACACCTGCAGTCATAAACAACTATGAAAGAAAAGAAGGATTCCTTAGGGAAGAGAGTGATCATCTCCTGAAAGAATAAAACCATTTGGACGTTGAGCCAGCTCACAAAGTTTGAGAAAAGATAAAAGACTTTCAGTTAGATGATTTACAGTCGATAGAGGCTTGTTGGGGGTTCTGTGTTACCAGATGAAATAAAGAAAACAACAAAAGGATATAGGAAGAAAATAAATCTTCTTTCTTCGTGTTCCCATTTCTGAGTAGATTCACCATAAATGTGAGCAAACAAATGACTGCTTTTAAAAGTCTGATCAGATTTGACATCTTTTCAGTGTGACAGTCCCAGTTCATTTTACTCTTGCACTTTATTACCATGGGTGTCTGGGCTTACAACAAACAAAGTATTCCATTACCTTATATACACATACTTTAATATTAATCAATACACACAATGGTAAAGCGTTTGCACTACAGATTATGCTAATTTAGATTGCAAGTTTAGATACAGATTTTCATCCTTAATGAAGTAAATGATTTACCTTAATTAACTCTTAATGTATTGGCATATTTAGATATTTAGAAGTTTTTACTATCTAAAGTAGTGGAAGAGTGCCTATGCACTATTCAAGTCGTCACTGTGAAGCTGTTGCAAACTTAGGGATACAAAATTCTGTCAAAACAGGAAACATTTTTGCTGCTGAGATGCGTTTTTCATGGAAACAGTTACAGTCGTCTTCTTCCATTGATGGATACCTTTTATTATTGTGATGAAGTAATGTTGCTTTGAAGATAGATTCAAAGCCAAGGAATGCTTGTTATTAATCAGTTGGAATGGATGTCTAACATTTGGAAACATCTGTTGACAGACTAATCCTATTAGATGAGGGAGGTTGATATCAATAAACTGTTTTTTCATGGCAGACTTTAGAGTTTCCCACTCTGCACTACAGTCACTTTGAATTAAGTTGGCAATTTGACCAAAATAGACAATCATTCAAATGTGTGTTCCCCAGAAACCATGTATTCCCCCCTGTCCTTTATATTTTGATGAATTATTTCCTACAGTACATGGAGGCAATATTTATGTTACCCTGGAACAAAGCTAGATTATTTATGTGTTATGAACTCCAAGAAAATCTTGAAATAGTTTCATGGGACTATCTTGTAAACAAAACAACACATCGTTTGTCTTCTCTCAAGGGTAAGAGCAAACATCAAGAAATTTGAATAAATCATGTTGGATTTCAGAGCATTTCCACACAGTTTTAATTAAGCCTCATTTGAAGCTGCATGAGGAATTGTTCCGTGGTCTTTGTAAATGAAGCCTGGAAGATTAAGCATATTCAGACCTTCACCATGAAGGAGAGCAAGGTTTCTGTGGCAGCAGCATTACATAAATATGGAAATATTGAACATCGTGACTGACAATAATTACAAGAATAAAGAGAAAAAAAATGTCCAGTGACGTTTTGAATCTGTGTTTGTTAGAAGTCCTTTTCTCTGATTTATCTGATTTACAATGCCAGATTTTGAGGTTTTTTTAGTTTTATCTCAAAAATCTGGCAATTATATATATATCTCAGATGCAATAATTGAGCTGCCAAAATAGGAGTCCAAATGAAAAAAAGTTAAACACATTCTAACACTAAAAGACAAGGCAGGTCTGCAGCGAGTCAGTGTGAGAGTGATTCTTTCCAGCACACAGACATAAAAAGGAAAACCTCATGCCTGCAATCGGGATCAATGAGTTCCACAGACTGCTCCAGTGGGTACAATCACAACCGGAACGTAAAAGAAAAAAAAGCTGAACAAGAGGAAACTTGTTTGTAGTCGACCCGAATTAAAGTACACCAACAGAGGCCAACAGAGTGAGAAAACTGCCTCTGAGGCAAAAACACTGCTGTGAGGTGATGCAATAAACCTAAATCAGAGGTTATAAAGCTCCTTTGTCCCACAACTTTGAATGTAAAATGTATTTGAATACATTGAGTCTGACAATTGGACACAGGACTGGGCCCCTCATGCGTCTTGGGAACGCACCAGAGACAGGAACACAACATATTTTTGGTCTTAGCAAAGCAGATAGCGGAGGCGAAAAGAAGAAGGAACCACTGCTGAGTTAATATGTACTTACAACATTTGGAATTGCATGTTTTGTCACTTTTACAACTTCCAAAAGAGGTTTATTATCCTGGGAACATCCAGCTTTCCACAGCAGCCTTTTAAGTGGATATTAAACATCATTGTGTATACATTTAACCACTGTTGCTGTCAAGTATTAGTCTATAAACAATTCAACTCTTTTGTTATCAGGCTTTTTTATTGAAAAAGTTTATGAATATGGCATTATTAACTTAATTTAAGTCCATTCAGTTTGGGCCATTAAGTCAACTAACTGTATCCAAATACGCCTATTTATTACCATTAAGCCTATGAGTGAGACATATTCTGATATCTTTGGCTGTTTACACATCACTGTAAACAGGTTATGTGTGTTTCCTCATGTTTCTGTTATAGTTTAGACATCTTCAAGAGGACTGTGCATTACCCCGAAAGGTTTCAAATAAGACCAGGATGGATAGCCCCATTAGAGTTGGTCTTTCCTTTAAAGTCCAAACAGGTCTGTAATGTATATATGTAATTACAAACAAACTCAGTTGCTTAAAAGAAAGAACTAACAACAAGTTAACTAAGTAGATGAAGTCACCAACGTTTGTTAGTATTCTGCATTAAGTCTGAAGACAAACCCAAGCTGCATTCTGTTAGAAACCTTAACCTTTACACAGAAATTAGAATAAACATGTGCACACCCACAAAAAATAGTAATTAAATAATGAAATATTAATACATGGAGTTCCTGCATATGGGAATCACGGCTCCCTTAGATTGTTATGATGATGTACTAGTAGTATTTGCATATAATATTTCCTGAGGAAGATCTATAGTTGGCTCAAACCAGTCTAAGGGGTTGATCACACAGATGCGTCGCTGCAGGCGCGGCGGATTCAAATGGCCTCGGCAAAGCAGGTGAAAATGGAGTGGTGCGCTTGTGGAGCAGGGTTGTGTGCACAAGTGATCGTATGTGATTAACGTAAAATGGATAAAGTGCTCGCTTGCTCCTAACTGTAGCCAACATGATACTATCACATCATGACATATGAATTCCACCTTCCATCTCACATACTCCAGCTCTCTCACAGTCCAACAGCTAAGTAGCTTTCTGGCCCTACCACATCTACCGGCATCAAAACAAGGAGTCAGGGGTAGACTAGTAAAGCCCACCTCTCCAGGTTTGACATTGACAAACTGTGTGATTCCACACCTGGCGCTGAAAAGTTGAGGATATTTTTAACTGTTATTCAAGACCAAAAACCACGAGAAAAAGGCAGCACGCGGTGAAAGAGGTGCGTACGCCAGGCATGCCGTACCATAGGAAAGCAATGGTTTTGCGGTGGAACATTTCTAGGGACGGGTCTCGGTGTGATCAGGGCACAATTAAATCAAAAGGAAGCTGTGATTGCAGTGTGAGGGTACTCCTTGTAGTGCAGGTTTGTGAACTTCTTGAACCTCCTGTACACCAAATGTTTCCCACAAGATGAAATCCCAAAAGAAGTACTGCATTAGAGTGCAGTAATAAGTCATTTGGCCTGCAACATATCCATACATCACTGTGTCATGATAGATCATGTAGAAGACCACAATCTTTTGGACGCAGAGGATCCAATTTTTCTAGTCCCAAACCAACATCTCCAACTTATAGAATACTTACAGCTAAAACAAAGTTGTGGCTTTTGTTACATATCATGTTACATTCTTATATGTGGAAATAATGAGGCTGACTGTCCAGCTGTGATATAAGCCAAGGAGTACTGTGGGATTCTATCTATGATAGCCAATGAGCAATTAACTCAACTGTTGTGTTGCCAAGTACATTCATCAGTTTTTCATATATATTAATTTTACCCCAGCAACACTTTATCAAATCTGCGATAAGCACAGCAGTGATAAATTGACAGGAGCGTTTGCAGATATCAAAGGGAAGTCAAATGCTCAGATTTCAAAGATGACAGTCCAGCATTTAAAAAAACTCCTTACTTGAGGGAATTTGTGGTTTTGTTTTTTGCGGACAATTGTATAGGTGATGAATTTGAAATATCCTAACAGGAAACCTCAGGATTGTGGACAGGAAATCCCCCTCTTAACCTAAACTGGACTCCAATCAGCCTCTGAAGCAGCTTCAAAGTAATCCATCAAATAGGGGTGTACATTATTATTTACATCTTCTGTACTGCCCTTTGGTCCTGACCAATATTTATGTATGGAAGTGTTTTATCATGTCCAGCTATATCCTTTAGTTAACTAGTTAGAAGTAAAGTTTGTTCTGTGTTCACAGGGAAAAGCAACCCTGGACAAAAGCAACTTAACTGGAGGGTGTGTTTGTCTAGAAAGTGGTTACAAGTCATTTTTTTTTCATGTGTCCGTGGTTGTACACATGCAGTTGTGTATGTAGATAAAACATTTTACAGAGTTGAGGATTCTGGATTAGCTCTGTGTTCTGGGCCTGCCAGCTGGAGTCTGTGTTAGCTGTGTTTGATTAAGTGTATTATATATATTAAGATATGTGTCTTTACAGTTGGTACTAATGCATGTGATGTGTTGATGAGAAGAATGAGTCTGAACACAGTATGTTCAATGTTCTGATGAGGTTTAGCAATATGGTAACAAAATGAGGAGGCCACTGAAACACTTGTTTATATAAGATGAAAGATTTCAGTTTTGAAATATTAACTGCTCTTTAATATTTTCTCTAGTTTATTGGTAAATACTTTTAAGAAAAAAGGTGCTTATTGGTGCTAAAGGTTTAAGACATCACCAAAAATATAAAGATGTATCCTGTGGAGACCATAGATATAGAGAAAATATTGTATATTCGAGACTATAATTTAAAGCTGGAGAACTTTTGTCTTCCCCATCTGTTAGTCAGAGAAATTACTCAAACACATTAATGCACTCATCAATTTTTTTTTCGCCATTGATCGATTTCTTTTTTAGACTTTAATACTTCCTCTGAACGTTCTTTTTATCTAGAGCATATACTTGAGTAACTTTTTATGGATGCTTCTAAGGATGTAGGATTTTGAGCTTATGCCATACTCCTAGATGCTCCGTTGATATGATCCCCCCCCCTTCAAGAGCCTGGTGGAGATTAATCAGTTTAATCAGCACTGTGTGAACTCATTTGGCAAGGGATTGAATATAAGGGACATTCATTTATATGTAGAAGTCCCGCACTGCAGCTTCAAGATACTTTTGGAAATGAGTTGATGTGGGCACTTCACACAGGGTTCTTGCTCTGATCCAATATTGCCGGATGAATTATTAGACCCACAACCTTCGAAACAGGTCACTTAAAAAAAAAAAATTCTTCCAAAAGTGCCAACTTTTTTGTTTATTTCAAACAAAGGAAGAGAATTTAACTGGCATGCTGCCAGACAACTGTTTCCACTCGGGCCTATGGCTCCTAATGAAGTGTGACTAACACACAACCCCCAGTTATTAGAATCAAAGCCACAGGTCGTTCTGCATCTGCACAGTGCACTGAGGGGCTAAGATAAATGAACAGATGCAAATGGCAGAACCAGACAGCAACTTTGTTTAGTCCAGATTCACTTGGGGTATGGAATGGAAAGTCTCATGGGGATTAGTTTTTTAGTTCACCAGCTGCAGTTTGTTTAGAGAAAATAACACAGGCGCCTGTGTGTGTGTGTGTGTGTGTGTGTGTGTGTGTGTGTGTGTGTGTGTGTGTGTGTGTGTGTGTGTGTGTGTGTGTGTGCTACACTTCAAGTTAAAGATCAAAAGAACAAATTACACTGAGATACATTTTGCATGACAGAAACATCATGCAGAAATGTTTACCGTACATTGGGAAAACAATCTTTCAGCAAGATATAATATAGCATATAATATAACTGGTAAATAATACACAGAAGGGTTTTACGCTGCTCTACAGGCCTAAAGACCCAATCATAAAACAACAAGGGACTGTTAACGTTGGTGTCCTGGGAGTTAAACAGGAAAATAACTCTTTTAGCTGAAAGATGGTAATTCATTAAAATTTCAGAAAGTCTTTGTTTCTAACTTTGCTTGTCAGGACAGTGCCTTGGCGATGGCTGATAGCAGGACATTTTTTTACCAACTACTAAGAAAGTTGAAAAACAGGGCCACATGCAAACACTTTGCACAAGAGAGGTGTCATTAGTGAAACACCACACTCCTGTGTGAGATGGATAGTCTAATAGAGTGAGAGACAAGTGGTGTGTGAAACCTTATTGAGACATTTGTCCACAAAGTATAATGTGCAGCCTTCTATTTTTTACAGCAGTTGTTGAACATGTTGATATGTGTAAATACAAAATGCTTAATTTAAAGGGAGAGTGAATAAGCTACAAGAGGAGAAGGTGAAGAAAGAATCAGCCTCAGAGGAAGCAGTCCAATCAGTCATATCTCTAACGTCTCCACTGGCTGTACAACCAGGATACAGCTCAACCTTTTAGAGCATTGCTAATCCAAGAAGTAAAAAATAAAACAAAAAAATCATCACCTGTTGTACATTTTTATATGAAGTGTGTCCAGAGTGTTTTAATTTGAGGAAACACAGCAAAGAACCTCATGAAGCACTCATATTTTGTTTTTATGTTTTTTCGAATATTTCCTTTGCTTTTGTTAAAGTACCACTATTACACAGTGTACAATTATTTTACTCACTTCCAATGTAACTTGACATGTTCAACAGTTTGAAATGCAGTAAAATTGCACTGGGAGAAATAGACTTTGACCCCAAATTTCCTATTTTAGAATATACCTTATGTGCTAAAATAATCCAAAATTGTAAAGGTAAAATTAGTTTTTTTCTGTGGCTTCCACTGTGTGTGTGTTTTTCTCTAGACCCCAGGAAGAGCGTTGGGCTTTGCATCTTCGTGGGCCATCATGTGGACCCAAAAAGACTTTTCCTCATAGATTTACGTTAGGAATGAGACCTCTTAAACTCAGACGATAGTTTCTACCTCCCAGTACAAACACTTGAGTAGCTCTGTATTAAACCATTAGGTCCTAAAAGTTGTAAAATGCACTAATAGCCAAATCCAGAGTTATTCTCCTTCCTCCGTGCATGTGAATGAGCTTGAGATTGAGCTTCAGGTTTAAAGGAAAAGCTAGTGTGCTTGATCCATGGGCCCATGGATGTGAAAGATCTGGGTCATTTTGTACCAAGGAAGTTTTTTTTACTTCATGCACCACTGACCAACTTTAGGAATGAACAGGTCCCACCTATAGGGCTGTATCCAGTTCCCATCCATGCTTTTTCTTCAGTGTATTCATGGCTAATTTCTTTCTTGAGGTTTGACCCATACTGTGAACAACATAAACACTGGGGCCACTTTAAGTCCTTCTCTACTGTGGATGCTGACATCAGAAATGGTATTCTGCGGGTTTTTATAGGGCAGTGTGGCTGAACATGTGTGTGTTTGTGGGTCTTAAGACTTGCAAAACCTCACATCTGTGTGTGCAAAGCATGTGCACACATTCATTTATGTGGCTGCACTAATTGTCAGGGTGTGAAGTCGTTTAGTGGGTCGTTCGATTGCAGCTTTGGTTTTATGAGATGGTCTGTTTGCTGAAGCGACAGGCAGCCATTGTAACTGCACATTTTCCCAGATGTTTACTGCCCAATTACCCTCCAATCACATGCATGGCCAGGCCCAGTAACTGGGTAACGTAATGGGCCAACACTGGGTCTGTAAGTCTGCAATCACACACACATGCACATTTCCTCCTGCTATGAACAGAGCTTGGAGAAATACCAGAACTTTTGCACTGACACACATTTGTACTTGTGTTTGCTAATAGCTATTAGCTAACGGAACATCCAGAGTTGCGGCTACGCGGGCAAACAGCTTGATGAATTTTATTTAGTTTTTGGAAAGATTATATGTCCTTTTTTACACAACAAAGCTGATGGCCTTTATACATCACTGCTTACTTTTAAGTTTAAATAAAGAGTGTTTTATGACGCCTTAAAGACCATCGGTGTCTACAAATGTGGGTTGTATTTATTAAATCACACAATACAGCGGTGGTCGTTGCAGACACACCTGCAGGAGATCTGCACTCTACTAAGTGACCTTACCAGCATTTCTTTCTAAACCTGAAGGTTCCAGTAGGTTACACTAAACCAAACATGCTTGCCCTCACATGTATAAAAAGAAAGACAAACTCATACATGCAAGCAGAAATAACAAGTGAAAGCAGGAATAAAGACCCTCTATTAAACCCTGAAATGAAATGCCAAACAGCCCTGTTGCAGGTGTGCAGTCTGCATATTGTTGATTCAGTATTAAATAGAGTTTTGGTTTCAGTGCAATAAAAGCTATAGTTTACAGAAGCGGCTCATTTCAGGGCACCGCCATTTGTCTCTGTTTATGTCACTGGCGGCCTGAGTCTGCCAAAAACACTAAATAAACTCCCTAATACCCCCTCAAACTTTAAGTCAAATCATTTATAAACAATCAGTCAGGGATCACCTCCTTTCAACTTTTAATGCTGTTAAATTGCATACAAATACATAGCATGCATGGTAGAAAGACACTTAAATAAAAACATAAATATGCATTTAAATTAGGCTCTGTCAGAGACCCACAACCAGCACAACTTTACAGTACAATAAAGGGACAGGTCTCCAAGTCGATACTATTTTTTTAAGTCAAACGATCCTTAAACCTTTTAGCCTAAAATCTACATTGAGCATGCTGTTGCCTGCATGTTCAGTAAGAAGGGTTTTCTGTGGGGAACCATGCTGGTTGAGCCTTTCCAGCTCATGATGGTTAGTGTGATTTGTTGCACCGCTAGCTTTCCAAGTTCATTGTTGTCATAGTTCTGAATAGATACGATAGATTTATTAACTGTTTTCCCTGCAGTGTACTTTCACAGTCAAAAGCTGATGAACATATTGGTCTGCTTGATGTAGAGAAGCTGTGGTGGTCAGAGCATGTGCAGGCATTTAGTAATCAGTGAGCCTCCAATCAGGAGGAGCAACTAATAAAGTGAAATCACCTGTTGTAGTTTGACGGGAGTGGAACCCTGCCCCAGTTTTACAAGCTATCACAATACATTGATCACATTGAGTCTTTGTCGAATGGTAAATCAATTAAGAGTTAACGTAAAGCTTTGGACTTTAAGGCAGGATAAGTGCTGCAAATTCAACGTTGACAAACTTCACTTAACTATAAAGAGTAGAGCAATTGAGAGTAAGGTGAAAATACAAAGGGAAAAGCACTTCCACAACACACTTTGTACAACTGTACAAAAACTGCATTTCAAGGCTTTACAATATTTGCAAAAATGCGCAAATTGTTCTAATGTCCTCTTGAAGTACGACATATTAAGTCTCAAAACACAGTTGCCGTAAAATGAAAACTACTAATTTAAACTTTTACAATTTTACACACTTTAAGTTTACAATCATAGTTATAGTAGTTATATCTTAAACACAGTTTTTTTATCTTCTGAAAGTAATGCAGAGTCAAGATGTGGCGTTACAGAGGAAGAATGATATCAACACACAAAAAACATCATCTTCAGAGACCAGACAGAGTAATCATGTAGCAGTTTCTCCTACAAGACTAAAACTTAAACTTAAGTGACACTTTTATGATAAAAGGGACTTTTGAGGAGGGTTATTTTAAAGGTATAACCATTTTTTTAATCTTTTCCCCCTGCCAACGGTCTCTTTCTTTCATGCAGACCATCCTCCTTTCACACATACACAATCCTATCATTTTTCTTTCGGTTTAGGTCAACATAAGAAGCAATATTTGTAAAGAAAACACCATTTGTGGAGTCTAATTACCAGTCTCACAATCCTAAAACTAGGAAAATAAACGTAAATGCGTAAATAGATCATACTGGGGAAAAATACATCACCCTTTGAGAGACTCTCTGCATACTGATGAATTGTAGGAAAATGGGTTTTAATATGTATTATTATTTTTATAATTGGCAAATACAGCCTTCACAAGATGCTTATAGTACCTTATTTTATTCAATCTCTCCTCCTTTTTTCTCCACTTCTCCTCTCTTTTTGTTGTCCTATAAGAAGACATTCACACGCCATGAAGGTTACAAAAAGGTCAACAAGTTCATTGGTGTTAATGTTGTTTCCTGCTTACTTAAACAATGAGAGGGCTCCCAGAATATCTATACCATCTTCCATATGTACAAATATGACTTGGATTTCACCCATGGGCGACCATATTGGAGGTCCTCAGTAGCAACAGGCTATTTGTGAACAGCTGATAGTGTTTCTGACTGATTGTAGCTGTCTTCAAATGATTTCACCACTTGACCACCAACATTTAATTGGTCACCGTACAAATGTACATAATATCAGATTGGATTACTTACGTACACAGACTTGTGCCGGGACAAAGATTAAAGGTGCAAGTTAAATAAATATCAAGTAATTAATCTGGAAACTTTTAATTTTGGACAGATTATAGACACATTTTTTGTTGTTTGCTTGTTGTTTGTATATCAGGTGCAATATATGTAACCCATAATTTGCACAGCTCTCCTCTTGACCTCCATGAAGCCATACTGGTTACTAGACTAGTGATTCAACTACAAATCCTCCTCGACCTTAAATTGTTACAACTGGGATATAGTTAAAAGGGGTTAAAAGCAACTCTTAAAACTACCTTTAGTCTTAAATTTTCACAATTTATTTCTTCTTCAGTTTATGATTAATTTTAATATTTTACATTATATTACTGAAGTTCCAAAATCTCTCTCTGCCATTCACACACACTCAGTACTTTGACCGAGGTTTGGCATTTGTTCTCCTCTCCCTCTGTCTGTATTTCCTGACCTTCACCTGATTTTTTTTTTTTTTTTTTTTTGCATCTGAAGTCAGACTTCGTTTCAGTTACAATGTTACTATTTTGCGATGTTCACATCTCACCCTATCAAAGGCCAGTCTGTTCTTTGTCTGTCCTGGCTCATTAATTATTTCAACCCTATTTTCAATCATTTTCTTCTCCACTTTTTTCCTCTAGAAGGAAAAACTCTTTTGGATTTAGTTGCCATAAAGGTTATATTTTAAGACAATAACAATGTGGATTACCATGTGTTCAAACCATGAACTGTCACAAAGCCAGTGCTTACAGAAAGCAAAAGAGGAGTTGGCCTTTACAGCTCAACCCTTCTAGAGGAGCTGTGGGAAAATGAGTTTGGTGGATGATTGAAGTGTGAGGTGAGGCTATAACAGAGAGGTCAGGTTATGTTATTTCTCCTTTAATGGATGATTTTTGAGTAGCATTCAGAAAGAAGAAAGTTTTAGACTAAACAATAACTCTAGTTATGAAAATGTATAAAACAAATATTTGAAAATAATTATTAATTGAAGGCCGACTTGCTGGATGGGTGTTAAAGTCTCACAGATAACCGAGTTGAGGTACAAAAGCATTCCCATGGAAGCAAATATCGGCGATTGAGCAGAGCCATTAGGTACATTCCAGGAGGTGTTACGGTATGCGCCCAAAAGCAGTAAGTAAGCCCCTGTGAAAAGTCCTTTTAAGGGTCGGTGGAGGGGAATCTTGATCTGTAGCTGGTGTTAATGGAAAGTTCAACCCGCAGCAGTAACAATAAAGCAATGCGCCTTTAATCTGTTGAACCATCAACAGTCGTCTCATGGTAGCTTCCAGTTTGAGCAATTTGAGCTTATGCATTCAGTGTAATGGGTGAGTGGGATTTCAGTGTGTGTGTGTGTGTGTGTGTGTGTGTGTGTGTGTGTGTGTGTGTGTGTGTGTGTGTGTGTGTGTGTGTGTGTGTGTGTGTGTGTGCATGAACAGCGGCAGGATCAGATAAAGCAATGCCTGATCTCCACTGCATGATTGGGATCAACTCGACTCTACTCACTTTGGTAACTCTTGCTTTTCTCACACTCATTTCCTCTGTAGATTGTATCCCCTCAGTGTTAGCTGATCACCATAGAGGCAACACAACACTGCTGTGACATCATCTTTCACGCATGGTACGTGCTGCTCATTCAGTCCAGCTCACGCTCTATTCACCGACAACCAAAGAGAGTAACTTAGGTCCTCTCTAGAGCACAGCATACTGTAGGTTTGCGGGCTGCCATTCTTAAAATCTGGGCCATGTGAATTTAGTTGCTAATGACATCAGCTTGGGTATTAATAAATGGCAGGATTTGTGCAGGAGGTCCCATGTCATCCTGGTGATGATCTTCTCTGACCAATCAGTGGTCTGAAGTGTTATAACTTTGTATGCCTCCGCAAACCAATCAAGTTGAATTGGCGTCTAAGTTCTTTCCAAAATGTCATCAATTCACAATCTTATCCCATAAGACAACTGTGTGAAATTGTTCTTATTAGAATAGGAATTCTTGGGTTACGGCCAAATGTGTTTTGTTAGGTAACAATGACCTTGACCTTTGACCGACAAAATGTAATAAGTTCATCCTTGAGTCAAAGTGAACGTTTATGCTATTGTGTCCACACTAATTGTAGGGACAACCCAAAAACATTATGCCTCCAGCAACGGCTAGGGCATAAAAAGTACTAGGGACTATCCACAACTTTTGCAAGTGTAAAACCCCAAATAAACAGTTACAAGTAGGTTGAGTCAAGCCGCACAGGACCATGCAGTGGATATGCCGGATAAGTGTCTTAGTCTGGGTGCTTTACTTGCATATGCGTCTTATAAATACACTGCAAACTCAGTTATGTCTTGAGCTAGAGTCACAAATGAATATTTCATTTAAAAAAAAGCCAAGTGCAGAGAGAGGCAAGAAGCATGGACCATTAAATACTAAGTGAGAAGGAGATGAATCCAGTGAATGCGTTGTCTGAAATGTGACAAAATCAAATATAAAGTAAATGTGTCCATGTGTGTCAGAACTGCACATGCTATGACAGACATGGACACATGAACTTACATACACAAACTTGCTATTTTGTATTCCAAAGATGCAAAAGTAAGAAAATGTGATGTAACTCTGTTTTCAAGCCCCAATTTGCCAAGAGCCAACACCAAGTGTTCATTAAAGAGTCAGTCCACAGGCTTGTGTACATCTGCCAGGCATACAAGGGCAAAAGTGTGTGAGAGCAGGAGGAGTCCTTGGTAACCAAGATTTTTCTAAAGCATCCTCAGAGTGTGTTTGAAAGCTTGTCTCTCTTCATAGCAACAACCTGTTCAGTCCAGTAGCAGTCTCTTTTTGTGTCGTCTTTCGAGACAAACACTCTTTATTTTTTGTATATCCAGAGCCAACCCTGACACCTGATCTACACATACACCGATTTCATAAAATCCATTCTGTTAGGTTTAATGGCCAAAGCAGACGCTCTGTTGTGATGTACCTCATTCTTTCAAAACCAAGTGCTAAAGCTTCAACTGTTAGGAGTTGAAGCTGGTCTTGACCCTTTTGGCTGCCCTTTCATTTTGTCCTGTACTGTAGTCTTTGTCCCTTCTTCCATTTTCTTCTTCTTCTCCCTCCACTCGCTTTCTCTCCGTTACTCCTCCCATGCGCTGAGATCTCTGGGCGTCCGGTTGCGTTCGCCGGAGCTCTTGCTACGAGCCTTCCTGGCGCTCTCCTGTGCTTGGCGGTATTTCTCCAGCATGCTCTTGTGTTTCCTCCTCAGCTTGTCGTTGCACCACATCCTCTCGCAGTACTCCTCCACCTGCGGCAGGTTTGACGGCCCAATCAGCTGCATGATATCTTTGAACCATGTACGCGATTGGCCAATTTGGCTTGATGAGCCGCCCCTGCTGTATGCACTACAAGGCATCCAGGCCCTGTAGCTCCCTGTGGACCGGTCTTTGAACGAGTCGGAGAAGCCAGCCATGTCGCGGGCCATGAGCTCGTCCACAGTCTCCCCCTGGAGGACTTCGAGGTTGAGGCGGGCCAGGGTCTGAGTGAAGCCATGCTCTCGAGAGCGGCAGATGTACACGCCTTCATCCTGGCGGAAGAGACGACGAAACAGGAGGCCTTGCTCCGTAGACATCACACGCTCGTCCAGCTTCACCTGAGTGGGCCAGAGGGAGAATATGTGTCTATTTTTAGCTATTATACATTATGGAACTATATACTGTTAATATCTTAAATACATGAGAGAAAAAAATATGTAGTGACATTCATTTGAATTTTACTGTAAAATCAACATTTAGTTCCGTTTCACATTGGACAGTGGTTCTGTAGTCACATTGCTGCAATGCAGTACAAAAGATCTACACTGATATATTTCACACATTTTAAACAGCAAAGAGCCAAGTATGTTCAAGAAATCGGCTTTTGTAGTGTTTATTAAAACTCCTATGCCTTGTAACTATAAATGCAAAGATTTGAATTGGTTAAGTGGCTAAACAATAACGCAGTGACAGAAAGGGGTTTTAAAGCCACCATATGTAGCTTCTTTTAAATTATTCTAACGATAGACGTCTTTGTTTGTTGAACAATTCCTTGTGAAATTTGTGCTTCCAACGTGTTGCTTTCAGCCCATTCTATTTCTTTTTTAATAGTTTGTTTGTATCAAACAAACTATACATATTTGGGAGAACAGCATATACTCCACTTCATAGACAGAGAAAAGAGAGAGGGCAATCCGGGTCTTTTGGCTGTTTTCTCAGCTTGAATAGCAACAGCAAGAATGTACCATAAAATACAGACACTGTCCTTTTCTTTCCTCTCAGTCTCTCTTTCTTTCCTCGCCCCACCCCAAGTCTCTCATCTATTCATTTATAGCTTTCTCTTCCGTATTTCCCTCCTACCTCCCCCCGATTCCATTCCTCTGCTTGTCGAACTATCCCTCCGTGCCAACATAAACATGGCAGCCTTGTCAGCTGGAGTGGCAGCCAAATGTTTATTTGCAGGAAAAGGAAAGGAGTGGTAATGCCTTTATACTTGCATGGCTGACCGAGGCCCTCGGTGAAGCTTGGAGAAACATACCCTCAAACAAATGAAGGATTACTGCGGGTGTGGGCACGCGCAGCATCATTTTGTAAGCAGAGCTTCAGAAGGACTTTGAATCGCTGTGTTTAAGTCACAGTGGCAGGTAGACACTGAGTGACACTTCAGCTTTCAGTGGCATGCAGTCAAGGTTTGAATTCACTGTTTATCCAACAGAAAGAGTGGTTGTGCATTTTCCTTTGAAACGTAACTGCTTAATTTGAACCATATGTCAAATGGCTGTCAAATGTGTCAACCATGTGCCAAATTCACACGCAAATCTCACTTTAAAAGGCGATTGCTCTGGCCACTGTTGGCTGTTCCTCCCCTCATCTTTCTCCCAAAGCTTCCCCATGCCCCCCCCATCATATATTTATATATATATATATATTATATATATATATATATATATAAGTATAAGGTGGTATTTTATTACCAAAATCTTGATTTTGATCTGATGGCTTTTGACTTATCATCTTACCTCCTCCTTGCGGTCGTCCCGTTGGACGAGCCAGGTAACAGTAGCTTGTGGGGAGCGAGGAACACACTCCAGGAAGGTGCTGTTGTTCTCGGTCCCATACACCACCCTGTCCTCTGTCACATCAATGTCCTCTGTTTGATAGAGAGATTTTTTTAAAGAATGTAAAAGGATGAAAATGAAGACTTTAAAGGAATGCAAAAGTAAAGGACTTCACTCCTGTTATGGGTTGGATCCTCTCTACAGACACCTGCTGTATGCATAGCATGTATGTAAGCACCCACCAAGTGAGCCAGAAAAAGTGAGCGGGCTTAGAATGTAGCTTGATACAAAGCTACATGCTCAACAATTGCTTGCGTATATTGTTAAATAGATGCACACTTTGACTGAGGATGTGATTTAAAACAGCATTTTTCATTCCATCTCGACTTATTTTAATCTCGTATCCATGGATATAATTCACCTTTCCTTTTCCTCTCTCAATTTTCCTCTCCAATTCTAAATGCTGGAGCAGATGCATCCTAACATAAACCTTTCTAATACACCAACCCTTTGAAACCAGCATAAAGTCTGGAAGCACCTGGGTTGGCTCTGTCCAACGGTAACGATAAGTCTGACTATTAGAATCTCTAAAGCTTATTATTTAATATTGTATATCTTGTTTGTTCAATCCATCCAAAAATAAAAGTTGCCTACAAGGGACTATTATTTGTCCAGGTGCTGTGACTCCCCGGAGTGGGAACCTCACAGTTGCAACAAGACTCCAGGAAGTCACTGCACCAGACCAAGTAATGGTCCTGCATAATAAAAAAGAAGGCACAAACAAAGAGTTTAAATAGGTCACACTTACCACTCAGATTCTGATCCACACACTGCAGCACAGGGTTTCCGTGCCTGATGTCCTGTCTGCGGTAGCGGCGTTTGCTGTTGGGCATGTACCGTGAGCACAATGATCCATCCCAGGCGCAGTAAGGGTCTCTGGCCAGGCAGCACTCAGCACAGGCCTTCCCGTAAGTCTCACAGCGATGCAGCTTAACCTGCGCCACACCGGCCTGAGAGCCCACATACAGGGCTTGCTGTTTGAAATCATGACGGGAGGAGAAAACGTGCGTAAGGCAAGATGTTGGTAACAATAAGTTAATAGAAGTGAGCATTAAAGTTAGTGTCAGCAGTCCTATTAACTTACCCTTTTCACACATATGTCCATCGATGTAATTGGAGTTGGCACCTGCAATAATGAAAATGATTGACATCAGGTATTCCACAATGTGCGAAAAGGCTTACAATTACAAAAGCGACCAATTTAAGAACAGAATTGTTCCTTAAGGATGAGGAGATATAATGTGACATTGTTTTCTTAAAAGACATCACTGTGATTCCTTATCTGTTAACTACAAAGAGGGTTTGAGAGAATAAATGAAAGAAATATGATTAGTGGCTGCTTCTTCAATATGGCCCAAAAAATATTATTGGGGCAAAAACAGAGAAACAGGGAGAATTAAAAAGACACATGAAGGGTTAAAACATACTTTGAAGACTTGAAGCTCCTCCAGTGTGACCTCCTCTGTCTCCAGGCTGTTTCCACTGTGCAGGGCTATGACCTTCAATACTGTGCCAACATCTGAAAGACACGAACACGTATCATAAGGGAAAAGGTTACAGAGCAGGAACATATCATTCCATGTTATCGTATCAATGCTCTAACACAATAATCCAGGTTCACCACAGGGCTTCATTTTGCTCATGTTACCTGTGCCGATGAACATGACATCATACTGCCCATCCTCTGCCTCGACCCGGTCCACCACAATTTGTTTCAGCTTGTAAGGAATGTTTGCCTTTACAAGCACAGGCTGGCGCAGAGCGGGAAACACCGGCCGCCACATCAGTGGGTGGCTGCGGGCAAACTGCAGCACTGAATCAGGGAAGTCCTTCGTGCTGCCAAACTCTCTGCCTGGCTGGTTGGTAATTTTACTAGGGCACTGGAAAAGCAGTAGGAGGAAAGGGGAGATGGGTTATTACAAAATAACTATTGTATGATGGTCAAATCTTTGGCTGGCTAAATGCTGATGCTACACTGGAAAATATAATAAATGGATGGAGGCAGAGATAGATGAAAAGATGCAAGACAGAAGAAAGCTAAACTCTGGCCATTCCCAACATCACCATCTTGTGTGCCAATGGAAATCTGGCCTAATCAAGGTCTTAGAGCTTCTAGGAGAACCCTCATTAGCCGTTTTATGGTGCCTGAAAACTTTGGATGAAAGTAAAAATCCACAGTTGTAAAGTTATGTGTTTGGAAACAGATCTATGGAGGCAGAGTCTGTTGTTAGTTAAAAATTCACCCATTTGTGTTACTGTAGTAATGAGAACATTAATGTGATGGTACTTGGCTGAGATACTGTAAACCTGTATCATCAAATAATTTAGAGGGTTGAACATTGTCCAAATGAAGGCATGTATAAGAACCATATGACTCCTTGAGTCTTAATTTAACTATTGGTAAGAAAATGTTGACTTTTCTATTCAGCAGTAATAGGCTCATCATGACTGATGGCTTGTCTCACTGTTCCTACATGGAAAGCAGATTTATCGTCTTCCTAGAGCTTCTGCCTGGTTTGCAAGACTCCAATCTTCTCTTCTTTGGACAAAGACCACAAACAGTTACAATAAAAGGGTGCTTTGGGGACTTATGCCTCACTTGGAAATATAACAGGGAGATGCTCATAGCTGCTCCGTGGTGATTTATAATTTCACTAAAGCTATGAAATAATTAAGAATTTACCTGAGATGCCAAACAACAGTTTCATAAAAGGGGAAGTTGGGATGACGGCGAGATTGCAAATTTCCCCGCTGCGGGACTAATAAAGGATTATCTTATGTGCTGTGTTACTTTTCTGTACTTTTCAGTAAAGAAAAGTAACACAGCAGCAGTGACTGCTCAAAATGAAAGCATATGAAAAAGTCATGAGCTGACAATTATCATATATTAAGGCTGACAGATCGACGAGAGCAGTTTGTCATTTGACTGCTCGGTATTTGTATGAATCTCAATATAGCTATTCCAGCCGTGCTTCCATCTGGTAGAAATATTGTTACTCCTCCTTATCACAACAGTAACTGATCCACACAATAGCTCTTTAATGGTCTGGATTCAATTTCAGAGGATGGGGGGACTGAACTGTGAAGGGATGTCAGAACTCAAATCTGCACAAACTATTGATGCATGATATAACACTCATGGCATCAATTACAATATATTGCAGAAGTTGTGGAATGTGTAAGCAAATCCAAGCTCATTATCCAACTCATTGACTTCAAATGCTTATTTAAAATACTTCCTTAAAATATATATTTACAGTTGGACTTTTCTTGCATGAACTGTGATGTTGACCTAAGCTGTGAGTAAGACGTAGAGCAAAATCAACATCATTGTTACTTTTACAGACAAAAAAACAAACAACGCAATATTTTGTACTTCCCATTAGGAACTGAAGGGTACAGTATTTTTCATAAGATTTATTTATATAAGATTTTCCTCAACACAGTTTCTAATGCACATCCTTTATATGTCAGTGTTTTAAATTGCTCACTAAACTACTCCTCATCTGTTTGCACAGCACTTAAAACATAAACTGGAATAGTTCCAAAATCTGTCAACTCATCCAAACTTTGCTGCAGCATTTCGACTGCTTTCAATCTCGAACTGAGAGCCAAGTGGGAAATAATGACGGAGAAGGAGGAGGCGAGCATGTTTGGCAGACCTCTATTCACTGTGTTTGTAAGTATGTGTGTGAAGCACAGTGTGCATTGTGTAAGCCCTTTTGTATTGCATTCAAATTTAATTACTCCATTATAACAACATGCCCCAGCAGAGGTTTGAATCCTGGAAAGTGACTTTCCTCATTTTTACATGAACCTCCCGAGTGCTTTTACTCCTCTGCAATTGTTCTATGTTGAACACAAATACAAAAGAATCTATTGTGATTCACAATTTAATTATGTTGCATGAATGAGGGACCAATAAAATACCCCCTAGTTATACAGCTACTTGAATGTCGCTGCAGTGGAAGAAAACAACACTAATTTGGAAGAAGGACTTTGCCTTGTTGGCAGACAGAAGTTAGCATAATCCTCTTTTTGAATGAAGAAAATTGACTATATCCTTTAATTTCCTATTTGAAACCAAAGGAGGCATTTGACATTCCATAAGCAGATTCTGAATTGGGTAAAGGATAAAAGTCACTGGAAAAGAAAAGAAGACATGGCAGTTTATCATCTAAAGTCTTAATGGTAAAAAGAGTGCACTTGAAAATACGACACTTTAAATCCAGTCGAAACTGCCAGTGCAAGCAGGAGATTATTAAGGTGACAGCATTTGATTTATATATATATATATAAAAGCTTGATGTTAAGGTATCAAAACATGAAGCTTTCATGATAAAAATAGACGTCTGTGTGGATGAAAGAGGCAGGCATCAAAGTTCAGTCCAGGTAGGATTACCATTAAAGCTTTGATACATCTGCAGTCTAGGCTTTCCCATCGTTTCCTCCATTACAGAATGAGTTCTGACATCATGGGCAGTGATACTTCAATCCAAGATAAATATCTTTGGAGGTAAATCCTCTAAATCTCTCTCACATTAACTGAACTTTTCTTTTTCCATTCCAGGATAAGTTTTGACAGGTGAGTTAGGAGACATGAGTATTAAACAGTATAACGTTGCAATAAGGAAAGTAAAAAAATATATTAAAAAAAGAATGTTCTGTCTGGTGCAAGTGAGACAATACCCTGGGAAGCCATGTGGAGACGTTGGTAAATGATTAATTGATTAAATATATTTTGCATCGTGACTACTAGTGTGCAACTATTCTTCCTTTACATTACGCAAGTGAGACAATAAAAATATTGGTCATTATAATTGTGTTACAAGCGAATAGGGTGACTTCTATAACTCCAGCTAAACATCCATGAAAGATAGTATGTCATTCTTCATCAAATTACTTTTAATAAATATTTCAATGGGATACTTTCTATCTTCTCACTCTTCTCTCCTTCCCATCTGTACCTTCTCATCCGTCTATACCCCGAGTATCACCTTCTTCCCTGTTTCCTCTCTCTCTTACACTCTCAGTTTTGGGCCAAGACATTCCTGCTAATCAGAGAGTCAGCAGAGTGAAACCACAGAGGTGTCTTTTCTGTTCTCGCATTATTCATATTCCTTCTGCCTCCATATGCCCTGCTGCACTCTGGTAATGAGGCTGAGTTACACACGCTGCATGCTTGTCTGTGTGTGTGTGTGTGTGTGTGTGTGTGTGTGTGTGTGTGTGTGTGTGTGTGTGTGTGTGTGTGTGTGTGTGTGTGTGTGTCTGTGTGTGTGTGTGTGTGTTGCCTTACACCATGTGTTTGTGTGTATAACAAGTTTGAATTACGGTGATGTGGTTGAGAGAACGTGACAGAGCTCCGCTGAGAGGCAGGAGGTAAACCAGGAGAAGGCTCTGTACTGTGTACAGTCAGCACAGCTGCACTACCACATACAGTAGTTTACTTTACTGATATGAAACTTTTCTACACCTCATTATTCATGGTCATATCACTGTTTCTGTTAAAGCAAACACAGTAGGCCAGAGCAACCACTTCTCCTAAGAATTACATCTGTACACAACTGTATCACATTAGCTAAATATATTTGAGGAAGGTGCCGTTACTTCCACATTATGTCTTTAGACAAAATGAATCCAAGACTCTTTAAACTTTTGTAGGAGATTATCCAGTAGTTTTCCCGGTGAGGTCACCATAATCACTGACTACTGTTCAATTGATAACTCTTATTCGATTAAGATGTGATTTAGGTACAGGCATGATAGTTTTTGATCTAAAAAGGAACACAGAGCTAAAACTAAGTCCTGCAAAAACAGTGTTGCTGCTGCTGCTGTGTTTTAAAACAAGTTTAGGTGTTCTTATTGTTAATCCAACAAAAATTACATTGTAGTGTTTGAAATTAATGTAATGATCAGTTTCAGCGTCAGTTCTAGATTTTTAACATGACATGTTTTTAAAGTACAGATTAAAATGTTTTTATTGGCTAAATCTGGCAGGTTTCTTGATATGTGTTGTTTCCCTGATAAATAAACACATAAATAAAGATAAATTATAATAAGTTGATTGAGATATGTCATGTTCAGGCTGGCTTTCGAAACAACTCTGAACTGCTGTATTTCAGAGGGACTTTTGAGTGTTTAATATCATGTCTCTATTTTTAAAGAACAAATGTCATCAGAATCTGGATCTTGCCTTTAATCCATTACCAAATAAAAGAAACAACAAACAATCCCAGACATCCAATTAATTAAATTGTTGATTTAGTTTACCAGCTTGTTTATATGGCTGAAATCAACAGAGACTATAGAAATATAAAACTGTGTGTCATCAGCAAACTAAAGTAGGACATCTTACATTTACTTATAGTGTTGCCAAGCAGAAGCGAGTTGTACTGGAAGTAATGTGGCCGTGGTAAGTACAGTATGTTGTTAAGTACAGTGAGGGTTTGGGTCAAAACATCTGCGTAAATTTGGGGTTAGAGTTGATGTGCAATCACTCACCACGCCTGGTCTTGGATAAGGGACCCTGCCTTCATAGGCCCCCCACTGGTAGTCAGGGCCCTCTTTATGAGCAAAGGGTCCATTGAAGGCTTCTCTGATGTCAGCCATACGGTAAACACACACGGCAAAGCCCTGGAAAACGTTACTGTGGAGGAGAGAGGGGAGATATACAGGTGAAAATTTCCTCAAATAACTTTATTAATTCTATTTTATATTTGACAGCAAATATTGAAAGATTGAGTTATATTTTTCAAGAAACAAGAACTATCCCCTTGAGTACCGTATACAGTTGATGATATATTGTTTTCATATCTGATAGTGTAGTTTTTTAACCATCAGGGGACACGACCAACTTATAAAATAGTAAAATTAATTACTTAGGCTTTAGCTGCTCTATAAGTCCGGACACACATTTCAACCTTCCAGTTAAGAAAACACACAATATTTAAACCACAACTGAAAACAACTGCTCTTTCTTGGATGTAGATAATATTAAGGTAAAATAAGGCCGAATATTTAATGTGTCGATAACCTGTAAACACATGAAGCTTCATGGGTATTCACCTGATGGTGCTGAAGATCGCAAAGACATCTGGGTTTCTCTCATCCTTGGTCCTCAGCAGGAAAACATCCTCTGTTTTGTATTTTCAAAAAAAAGGCCATTTAGTATGTGTGTTCTAACACATGAAGGACGACAGTAAAGTGTGTAAGCTTGTGCTCTAATGCATTTTGTGTTAGTTAAAGAGGACATGTGTTTGTAAATACTCTGAGCATATGTACATACAATTCTGCTGCATGCATGTAAAGGTATAGCCTTGTTAAAAAAGGTTTGTGCGTATCTCACCCAGTTGGTTGAAGTGTGTGTCGATGCCGTGAGGTCCTGGTACAGAGCAGACTAGTCTGGCTTTGATGAAGGTACTCCACTTGTTCACCAGCACTCTCTGGCCTCCAACATCATTCTGGCAGAAATCACATGACACACATCTTTAAAACACAGCTGCTTATTAACTTACATGTACACAGTCTCATTGTCCTGGCTCTGGATGCTCTAATATGCCTCAAAGAACGGCACTCAAGGATTGTCTCAATGGAAATTGTGTTTTTCTCTTCTCTCGACTATCTTTGGTAAGAGTGTGAATGACAGATATGTCATCCAATCACCTGCCATGTATTTTTTGAAATACCATGCCCTTTTCCAAATATATTCCAGTGATGGCTTCTCAGATGGTTCTGTGTAACAAACCATCTGGGGTGTCAGGTTAGGAAAAGAGGGTTGAGGAGGAATAACTACAATATGTGTTGGAAGGAGAGAGAAAGAGAGACAGATTGGGAGAAAGAGGAGTGAAAGAGGGGGAGATGAGGAAGAATTTTATAATTTGAAGGATTGAGTGGGATTTTGTCTGACAGTTTGCGCAAACTTTTCTGGCACAGTCGAACAGTCTCTAAGGAAATACACAGATTTGCGTATGTGTATATTTGCGTGTATTGTTCTATGCATACCTATATTATTGGATGATGCACACAGCACATATATATGGTTTTCCAAGACAAATCAACGTGTGAAAGAATGTGACAGAGAGTGAGCAGATGGGGATTACAGTCGGCCAATTCAACAGCTGCAGGGGTTTTTGGAAGGAGAAAGAATTTATATGATTCTGAATATCACGATGCCTTCATAGACCTTTTAGGAAATGTAAATATTTTATTATTCCAAAAGCCATTTGTCTTTTCCACGAGAGGGTTTGGAACTGTCAATACAATAAAACCATTATCTCCTGTCCTGGGAAGCAGAGATTTATTTGGGAGCATGTAGAAAAAGACCCCTAAATCAAACTGCGGTCTCTTTTTTAGCACACTTTTTCTCTCTATTTGTGTTGTCATACAACCCTCTTGCAGTTGACCTCAGTGGGAGTGGGAATCTATTCCTTGGACTGAAAGACCAGGTGGAGACTCAAAATTTAAGATCCCTAAATAATCTTCCAAGGAACAAGAAAGCCCCATGGACTCCCAGACTCTCCCAGATCCCAACCTCTTCTTCAAGTGAAAACACCCCCGCAGTTGTTTCATTCCTTGGAGTGGATACTTGTGTGGCCATAAGGAAGTGCATTATAGCTCACCTGACCAGATAATCTCTCAATCTTTCTGTGCACATCTGTATCTAACTACAGTCTTTAGTTTTTCCTGAGTGAGTCCCCGGAGAGGCAACTTTCTGTTGAGTTTCTCATGTGACGCCACAATACTCAAAAATCGCTACAAGTAAATGTATCTGCATACCAGTTGCCTGTTTCAATAGAGACATCATCATGTACTACATAATAAATGTGTTTGTATAGAGAATCTATAAAGCATCTCACCGCACACACTCGTCCGACACGTGTGTGTATGGCCCCCTCCCTGTCTCCGGCCTCCGTGGCCTTCTCAGTGAAGAAGAAATACACTTTATCGTTGTCTCTGTCATCGTTGTCCGGGATGAGGTGGGCTGCGATGAACTTTGGGTCTGCAGAGGAACACGTAATAATAATAATTTTGCTTAAATTTCAGCTAAAATTGAACATTAATATTCAGCACAACCGACCCTATCTTTCTCGGACTAAAACAATGTGGTCCTCCTCGTTTCCCTGCATGTTACTGAATGCTATGCACTGATAAAAATGTGATTATTGCCATCAGCCGTCAAATGGAACATAGCGGTAGATAGTTTATGTGTTTAAAACAGTTTTTAACAAAGTACATTACCCCGCATGTAACCATAGTCATTGTGCTTTTGCTTCATGCTATATTCTTGATTAACCCTCACGGGTTAAATGGACCTGATGATGAGTTTAAAAAGACTTAATATGATAAAAATAATACACTCGTAGGTGTCCTGATATGGAAAATAATGTAGTTTACTTTACATTGAGTCATTTCTATATTGATTGTAACAGGTTGGTAAAACAGTGAAAGATTACCGTGCAGAAGTTTCTGGTCTGTTTCTGTCCTCATGGTGGAGCGTCCTCCCATACTCCTGAAGATCACAGAATCCCTACCCAGGAAATCCGCCGTCAGTCCTGTATACAGCTCCCCACCTAGAGAGAGGTAAGACAGAGGTGGTGAGAGATGGAGATTAAGTTTAAGAGTTTAAGAAAGAGGTAGGGGAGGCAAAGAACGGATAAGTACGTCAGGAAAGAGGGGAAAAGGTGGAAGGGAATAGAGAAAAAGGAGAGTGAAAGGAGCAAATGTGAAGAAACAGCAGCAATGAAGGGAATGGGATAAAGAAAAAATGAAAACGGTGGCACAAAAGAAAAGATTAGGAAATCATGGATGACAGAGAAAAAAAATTGTGGTTCAGGCAAATGGAAAGGGAGGAAAAGAGGAAATATAACAAATCCAATATGCTGTAGAACACGAGTAATCTTAAACCAAAACCTGGACGCACTTTGTTCAGTACATCCTCCATTGAGACCAGCAAAAATTGATTTTCTTGCATAAAGATACAAAATCTTTCCTGTGGCACTTGGAAAAACCTTTAGCAACCTCAGCTTGGAGACAAAAATCCTGACAATATTGGTGAGACAATGAAGAATAATGAGGGACATATTTTTAGAAAAAGCCTATTTGTTTTATTTTCTACCCAGCACAGTGACCACTGTAGAAAACGGAATATCTGATTATAGACACTGATCTCAACGGGTCAATGTATCCTTATCTTATTTGGCTGCAATAATGGTAATAGGAATCCACACATACGTATTTACCTTACAAAAAGACACAAACACACAGTAATTGGGGATGACAGGGCCTGTTGAGCTTTGTGTATTTGGCAGAAGACTATCGGGTTGATAGCTGATGAATAGGACTTTCATCATCTTTTACTGTTTCATTCTTACATCTCTTCTGTTCATTTTCATCACACGCTGTAATATGTTGGTCAAGCTCTATTTGTATTCCTGTGTGTGTATTTTTGTCGCTGCTTGTATGTGTACTTTATCAGTTGTCTCATTATTTGTTTCTTATTTCACAGATTAGTTTCAAGGCTGAAGTACTTTAGAGAAAGAACTAAAATGGGACCCTTTTGCTTTTTTCACACTATCGATCTCTGATGAGAGAAAGTCATAGAGAAGTCAGTGGTCAAGGTCAGAGACAGACACCCTGAACATGGCAGACTCAGTCCTGTAACAGGAGCTTAAACTCCAGCTGTCTGATCATCTTACACAACGCCAACAGATCTGCAGAGTCAGCGTTTTCAACTTTCATGATGCTGAAACACATTCAAAATGTATCTATTTATCAGTCAGTCTTTCTACTAGAAACTTTTTAGGTCTAATGGCATTCCTGTGTATTGTTCTGTATCTACATTTCCACGTACAACCCTGCTGAAGTCCAAACTATTCAGTACTTGGCTATAATTAAATGATTTCCTGCCAAATCTGATGCTTTGTGGGATTAATTCTGTTGCTCAAAGCACCAAAAGCAGCTGCAGAGAGAGGAAGGTGGGATAGAGGGCTGCACACACACACACACACCTCCTGCCTCAGCGGCTCCCAGGATTGTCTGTCACTGGTATAAATCAGCGTTATTTCACAAGCTATATACCTAATGACATTCAGAGAGAAACACCCAGAACTGTTGAACCTATTCAGCACAGCTCCAGAATGTGTGCATGTGTAGAGTGTCAGAGCCAAAGAAGACTATGGGTGTTCTTTATGTGATGATTATTGGAAAACAAAGCAGAGATCTGTGCAGAGAGGTGACATGTGTAGATACAGACCTTCAGTGTTTGACATTTTAAATAGTTTGATGTGGCAGATAAAGAATAGCAAGCTACAAAAAGTCCAGTGTTATTATGACAGCTATGTCACAGCAGGTCAATTTGTGAAATGTGTTACTGTAAGGAACCTTTAACTGGTTATGACAGAGTCTCAATATAGAAGTGATGCCTTTATGACCTACATAAGTAAACAAGATCAGCAAGAATATAAGCTATCTCTATAACGCCATCATCAGGTCTGATTCCCCGCAAAATCAGACATTTACACTATTTAGGTTCACCAGAAAGCCTTTCAGCTCGGACAGACCCAAATTTGGTTTAGCTCCTCCTCCGGCCATGAGTAGAGCTTTGACTCGCCGTTCCAACGGTCACCGATGAGAGCCAACATCGACTCCATGCTACTAGAGGCCCAGGCCGTTTTGCTGGGCCCAGTGGAGGGAAGTGAGGCACAAGAGAACCAGATCCAGGACTAAATGGGGCAGACTGTTTGACCACAGTGACGCCCAAATCTACACAAAATGAAAGACTGGGATGGGGATACAGCTCCCATCTTTGATCTTATATCCTTAGTTTTTAGTTTCTCTCTGTTTTTTGTGGTATTTTCATCTTTATTTTGATAATTGACAGTGAATAGGAAGACATGAAACAAGAGAAAGGAGAAAATGTAACAGTTTTTTTAAATGAAATGGTATAAATATCGACCAAATTACCTTTGGAAACTGGTTCCATAACCATATTAGCTCCATAAAACACCTGAGGATTGTTAGAGAATTATAAATATAGACAAACCAACATAGGACATACCACTGAAGGTGCTAGCGAAGGGGAGGCTGGGGTCATGTGGAACTTTGCCTCTTCCATTCTCCACATTTGTAGGATCCATGGTGAACACATGCTGAGGAAGAAAGAGACACATGGAGGATTATAAGTCATTAATTCCAGCTTGTGGTTTTGTGAGATGAAATGTATCAAAACTGTTTTCAGTTTCAGACTATGTTTCCAATTTATTTCTCCTTCCTCTGAACTCGGTCTGAGAACTAGGACGCTGTCTGAGAGACAAGGAAATGCAGGACCAGTGCAATTGCCAGAGTTCAGAAAACGTTTCCCACATGGTTCCGAGTCCAGAACAGGGTAACAAAGGAAGACAAAGGACATAACACTGTCAGCAAATAAAGACTACACTTAAATTCCAATCTTTATCAACAAAAAATATTGTGACAGTTCATATGCGAACAGGTTTCATGACCATAAGGGCCCTAAAACTCACTCAACACATACTGTGCAGTACATGACCAAGAAAAAACACAGCATCAAATCATAAAGACAAGTAAAAAGTGCAAAGTCCCAAAATCCCTTCATGGATCTGCATTTAACGTCAAACTGAAGTCAAATTACTTTTTTCAGACTCCTTCAGTGAAGACGTAAGGAAGCAATTAAAATAACAGAGTGGTTCTTTCTTCGTCATCCACCAGTTAGTCAAGTTCACCTGACGAACACTGGCCACATCCTTGGATTGTGTGATTTTCCCGGTCAAAACAGGGTCACTGTGGACAAAAGACATTTTGTTCTTAGACTTTCTACTTCCACTTTAACGACATCAGTGTACCAGGCTGCTGGGTCTGATCAGTGAGAGTCCAAACGTAGTCGACTTTCAAAAATCAAAGGGGAATGCAAGGCGACAGGACCTACAGGGAGACGTCCTGTTTGACTCCACATCACTGATTTAAATGTCCTTACAGTGAACTCTGAGTGTGTTACTCTGTTCCTCTTATAGACAATGGAGTATTGTTATTGGGAGGGTGAGTCTTCCACTGAGCGGAGATCACAGGGGAGATGATGACATTGAAGTCAGCGGGATAAAAAGGTTATGAAACACAGTGGACAATAAGCACACCCACGCACATCAAGGTCTGTACGTGCACCAAAACACACTCACGCGTGGTGAACAGCACGGACGCGGCAAATTCACAGTCAGACACAGGATATAAGATTATACATACACTGGCATATCCAACAGGTCTCAGGAAATAGGTTGAGGCAGTTAATTTCTTATTTGATCCACATGTTGATTTTTGAATGTTCCTAAAAAGAAGTGAATGAGTTTTACAGGTATCAACGTGCACACGTACAGCCCACCAGCACACACAACCCTTATAAACATACTCACAATTCATTACATTTGAGATGATGAGGGTTAATTAAAAGGTTTACATCAATTTGATGTAAGGGGGTTTCTGTTGTCATTTACAATTTTCTTCATGCACGCTATGATTATGTATTAATTTTTTCTAAAATTGGACCACATGTTTGTTTCAAAGTTGGAAATGCACCATTTGAATTAAAGCGATGTTTATAGAGAGCTCACGCTGCCAGCAGAATATGATGGCTTTTGCACAAATACGATTGTTTTGATTATCATACAGATAGCGAACCTTTTTCCTGCTTTTTTCCATCTATCTCAATCTGTCTTGAATTTCTGCTCTTATTTCCATCTGTTTTCTGCTTTTGTGTCATTCTCTGTCTTTTAGTTTACTCGTTAGTCATTCTTATTCTTTCAGCACCTCTTTTACTCTTTTGTTACTGAAGTAAAGGTCACTGGGTCACTGTGCTCCCCTTCTGAGTGTGTGTGCATGTGATGTGAGTGTGTGCTTGTGCACTTCTGTGTCCAGTTTTCCACTGAGCACTTGTGCATCGTATACGTTCAACAGACTGAGCAGTTTGGGGGTTGTGTGTGTGTTATCTTATTGTGATCCGGAGGAATGGTGTGGCTGCCTGTGCAGCTGATTAGACTGTCAGAGTCACTTTGGCCAAACTCTGCCCAGATAAATACACACAAGTGCTGCGATACACAGAGAGAAGACATCCGGGCCACTTTGTACTCAGCTGGGCCAAGCAAAATACATCAGGACCGCTTTTACCAAACCATTTAGACAAGTGACTATTGACACACACACATTGGTATCATTTGTATCTTGTGAGAAACTTGATTTACTTTTCTCATTCATAGGCTTCTACCTGTTTAATATATATCCATTATAAAACCTTACCATTTAAAAATCTCTATAAACATATTCAGCACTCATATGCTGAATATGTAGGCAGTGAGGACAAGATTTTGGTTTTGTTATGGAAGCGTTCTGGTTTCAATTTGTGGTCCAAGTAGTATTGACCAATCAGGTCGAGCAGGATTGGTTGAATGCAGATAAACAGTCCTTGTGGAGAGCAAAAGAGGAGGTGGTGATGATTTAGATTTTTATTGGTTCAAAAGTAGCTTGTAAACTTGTGAAACAATCTGGTCGTATATAAAGTCTCTCAGTTCCAACTCCAGTCTTTCATCTCAAGTTAGTTAAACTGTAAACAATGAGCAATGAACGGAAAATAAAGTCTTGGCCCAGATATCCGCTAGCCACATGGGAACCCCCGAAATATAGTCCCTAACCCACAGAGGCTTATTGCCGTCAGACCAGTAGTCGATGGGTTCAGAGACTGGGTCCAGATTTCAAAATCAAAACCTAATGCTGGCTACAATCGTGACCCTAAATCAGCTTCCTTAAAGTGAGATAGAATAGCACACTTCTCCTCTTACAAATGAAAAGTTTAAATTTATTAGCCATTAAAAATGCTCAATTTAATACACCCAGGGGTTTTCCTGCTACAGCCTGACCAAGTCTGGTATGACCATTAGCTTATTGGTTCTAACGTTACCACTACTCTCTACATGTGCTAGGGTTACGCCATGTTTTAGCGTTTAGCATAACCACATTATTGTCATTTTTTGCCACAGTGGTCGCTGCTCAGAAAAGTTACAGTCTCCTTTTAAAGGAGCAATCCACCCTAAAACATAAAAGCAACTGCTTAAAGGTTACCGGGGGTTTGGCATCAGTTACAAAGAAGCAAAGAGCTTCTTTTGAATTATTTCCAGGTTCACCATTTTTGAAACAATATGAAGTCATACAGAGAGAAATCCAATTTAGAACTGTCATATATGGCAATTTCCCCACTTGTAGTGGCCTAAATGGACAATATGCAATGCAGCCACAAGACAAAGTTGCATTTATACATAAAACCCTTGACGCTCACGTGCTCTTATAAGTGAGATTTGTCAAACCACTGACTGCATACAACCTGTCCAGAAGTGTCTTTGTGTTTAAAAGGATTCAATACATTTAAAGACGTAACTACCAAAAGTCATAGCAGGTAGGAAACCAAGACTTTACCTTAGTTGCCAGTAAATTCTTGTTTTCCCACCCTACTAAAAAGTAACTATTAGGATACAACGAACACAACATGTTACAATGCTTCAACTCTGTTACAAGACATTAAACATCAAGCAGTTACAAGTACCACAGGGATTTTCTTTTGAGTGAGTCGGCAGAACTGGCTCCTTGATCGCTCTTCATTGACTTTCTGTCTTTGTAACAAATAATCCAGTGCACGAACCACCGAGCCACAGAACATCTTCTTGGCTGCTTCCCTCCCTGCTCTCTTCCTCTGTATTATTTTTACTGCATTGAACAAAGCAGACATCCACCTTTTGTACTCCCAGCTCCTTTTAGCCCGTCATCTTCTTCTCCATCTCCCTCCCCTCTTGTCCTCCCTCACTGTTCATGTTTTGATGAAGAAAAGATTGATGCTACATGAGTGCATGCACTTCTGAACCAGGGCTGCCCTTTTAAAGTGAATGATTCTAAACAACTGTCAAAGGGTCCCAGCTTTTATCTTTGAATCCTCAAAAAAATAAAAATAAAATAATCCAAATTTACAATTTACTGTTTAAAACTGAGACGAGAAGTTTAAAAAATGTTCACTGTAAATAAGTGTAGCCAAGTTTGGACTCACTTCAAGCATCTTAATGCAACAGATCCCATTAGTAATGCTGTTGTATTTGGCCATTTCCTCCTGTACAGTCAAATAATGGCTAATACTTTCACACATTACTTTATCTCCAGTGTGTGGGGCTTGGATCCAAAGGCAAATAAATGGATGATTTATAAGCAATTTATTTTTGATTATGCTTTAAATCTTTATAGTCTTAATGCAATAGCTTATTTCTCCAAAGGAGTTTTCCATGATGTGTAGCTCTCACTAAGGTCATCAGGGAACTCTGCCATCATGGTGAGAGGAAGTGGCTTACTCAGCGAGTTACCATGTGAGTGCCAAAAAGCAGAACTGCGAAGTAAAAGTGGGCTTTTACTGAAAAATGGAGCATGTGAACTGCTTTAGTCTACAAGTCTAAAATGTTGAGAGGGCCTGTGTGCTATTTCTGTGTTCAGCTTTGAATTTTTTTTTCAATCTGTCAGTTGTTGTATAATAAATAAATAAATATCTGCTTCCCCGTGTGTTTTTCAATCCGTGTGTCTTTCTGCACATTTGCTTCTATATATTTAGGTTTATGCCTGACTGCGTGTCTGTCATCATGTTTGTGTGTGTTTCTGTCTGTCTCTCAAAAATGTATATGCTCAAGTTTGTGTCATGTGTTTTGTTTGGCTGTGTGTGTGTGTTTGTGTGTGTATTCATGCTTGTGTGGGCGTGTGGGGTCTTGTCCTCTGTATGGCGTCACTGTAATATGGTGGTTTATTTTCACATCTAGGCCACTGCTCAGGCAGCTGTGTCACTCACCATGGGCGCTCCAGTTTGTGTGTGTGTGTGTGTGTGTGTGTGTGTGTGTGTGTGTGTGTGTGTGTGTGTGTGTGTGTGTGTGTGTGTGTGTGTGTGTGTGTGTGTGTGTGTGTGTGTGTGTGTGTGTGAGTGTGGAACAAAGAAGGAGGGAGGCAGAAGCACATAGACCCAAGACAGATTCAAAGTTCATATTTCAGCGTAAGTAAAATGAACACCATGTGGTGAATATTAATTAAAAAATTACTTTCACACTCGAATAAAGACGATAAAGAAATGGCTACACATCTGTTGGATAATTGTAGACATTCTGTTAGCTGTTTGCGGTCTGAAATGTTAATCTCTTAAAGACCTCCCAGAAATATGAAAACTACTGACGCTCCTTTTCATCATGACTGCACGTCAATTGGTTGGAAATACGCAAATTTTGATTAATGTATTTCTTTGTTTTCATCTTTGGATGGAAGCATGAAATATATTCAAGATTAGCTGATACTAGAGAACAGCTCCAAGACTAAGACATTTTTCAAAACACTGTTTGACAGTAGGGGAGCCTTTTTCTTCACTTCAACACAGCCGATGTAAAATGAGCCTAATTCACATATTAAATGAAATTATACTGTATTTTTTCTCTATATTCATACGTTTTCCATGAATTTTGTGTGACCAATGGCAAAGGCCGAAACAGAGAAAAGCTGGCATGAGAAAGACAGAAAGAGTGTGTGTGTCTGTCTGCCCCTAACTGAGATGTAACACCTAAGGTCAAAGGTCATCCCACCCAGAGTCTGGTCCGAGGGCTTGCAGCCTCGCTTCCCTCGAGAGGTCAGACAAACAGACGGGTGTGTGTGTTCTCCACCAGTTAACGATTGGTTAAATAAATGGACAGGCTCCCTGTGGTGTCATCCATTCACACAGACACTCTGACTGGCTGAAAGGTCGCAGTTGTGGTCGGAGTGATGGAGGGATACACACACACTCAAATACACACACCAGTACACACAAGCAGGACGGCAACTGGTATCTAAACATCAGTCGGGACGGCTGCGGTGGTCTGAGCTCTAACACACTTACAGCTGACACAACCTGGGAGTCATTTCATGCACACATGGACAGCACAGACACGAACACACTACCTCTATCATAAGCACAGTCCCTGGGGTAATTTAAACAAATGCAGCAATGTTTGGGGAAAAGCGGCACTACCATCCCCATCATAAACTAGTGAACAACTGATTGAGAATCCTTTATTCATAAAGATTGTGAGTTGCTTCAAACTGCGCATTTCATTCTCGTCCTTTCCTTCTGTAGATACAGACATTTGGGATTACGGTCCATCGCAGGACTAAAAATGTAGAAAAGTCAGGATCATTTTGTGCTTTTTAGCTGAATCACTGCAACATAACACAAATACAGACAGGGTTGGATTGGTTAGTTCAACTACTGTGTTCCCAGCAGGTCTGAGGATTCAGCCTGGTCTCATTCCCAGGTTGTCAAATACCAACGCTTGGGCAGTTGCCCTCTACGTTTTGATACCAAGGCTAGAGGCAACGGTTAGTCAGACAAAAGGGGCATTAAAGTATTTCCAATAAGAGCAACAGAGCAACAGAGGTAGTATCTACAGAGAGAAGTCCTCCACGGGCGGAGTGAGGCGGGGTTCATGGATTTCACAAACAGGCCTTTCAATCAGGGGACCAGCGTGACTTTACTGACGTAATGTCACATTGATGTTCTGTAGCGTGAGGCCACTGTGTCACATGACATTTCTGTACTTCTGCATCTTTTACATAATGTTACAAGTGTACATATTTTAAGCCAAACCATGACGTTTATTCAAACCTAGGTCTTTTTTTTGCCTAAACCCTTACCACTACGTTTCACAGCGTTAACCATGTGTTACAACGTTAACCGCAACTGTTGGGAACCTGCAGCTTCAAGATACTAGTCAAGAATAGTGACAAGTAGACATGTAGAGATGAGATCATGTCGGAGGATTCATACAGGTGACTTACTTTTCAAAACATGGCTGTTCTGTCCTTTAGCCCAGTTCTACCCTTTAAGGATTTTCCTTATTCTCAACCATTCAGACTGCTGTACTGCGTATTGTAACTGGGCATAAAGTTATCAGCATGAGCCGAGGAAAACGTGTTCATGATGTGCCATTAAACCTGTGGTCCAAAAACCACACAGAGGATGACAGATTGAGAGGGAGGCAGAAAATGACGCAGAGGAGAGCACACACACTGTGACGAGCAACCTAATCTGCACGAAGTAAAAAAAAAAGACTGCACCTTCTGTACTTTATGTTCACACAGTCCACCACACACGCTCTTCTCACTAAAAGGTTGGCAGTCTCCCACCCTAATGTCTCACTTCCCTTTCCTGAGTTCTTTGCCAACATCCAGCTTCCCCTCTCTCCTCATGCCCCTTTAACCCTCTCCTGCTGGGCCAGGCAGGGCGGCACACTGGGCTGCGATCTGGAGGACCGCCCTGAAACAGCGAGCTACGAGTCCGTCTTAATGGCTCCATTCATTGATTCCTGTCTTTCAAATGGCTCCAGGAGCAAGTATCTGCCGAGGGTCCGACTGAGCTAAGTGGCTGTGTAGAGAGCCAGCCTGTGCGGTTGAAAAGACGTATAGAGGACCCGACACTGCAGCTGAGTAGCGCTACAGAAAGACTCATGGCTCACTCTTACCCTTGAACCCCGGGGATCTGAGCTCAGAGCAGTCTGAGTCAAGTTTTGGCACCAACCATATTTGTTCCTTTAACAGGATTGCTTAGGGACCACCCATTGATTCCCTTATCATATCATATGCAGAGTACTTCATATGTATTATGATACAGTGGCATCCTGTCACTATGCTACAATAATAATGCAGACATTTCTTCATGACTTGTTCATACTGTGAACTAGTTAGACAGCCATTCCTCGGAAATCAGCTTTCACTTTAGTCAGCATTAATGTACTTGACCAACGTTGTGTTGCTGTAACACTTTGATTTAACCTAATACTTAATGTAATCCTAAAAACCTAACCACAAGTGTTTGTGGTTTCCCAGCCCTGAAGTATATGCCATGCGCAGCGTTTCTTTCTTTTTCACATAACGCTAAATGTCTTTGTGTAATGTAAAATAATTTCATGGTATGCCGAATCCACAGAAAATGATCATCAAACTTAGTTTTTAAACCACCCACTGTTTGGGCCTTCAGGTCTGCATGTTTGCTGTGTAGTCCAGTGTTCCAGCTCAAACCAATAAACCAAAAATCCATTTAGGTTTCTATGCACTTCACTGAACCAACACCAAAAGACAAAAAGACAAAGTTAGTAACTATCTGGTGAGCACAGTGGAGCATTTTGCAGCTAAAAAGCCAAATATTGTGTTCTTTGGTTTGGTGGAGACCAAACCAGAGCTAAAATGAGAGTGAATATTGAACCTGCTTTCATCAGGTTTATGGATACATTATCACACTGTTAGTTGTGATTTAAATTCATAGTTTCCAAAACCAGTTTGTGACTGATAATAAGTAACACTTTCTCAGGAGTGACAGTAGAACTCAACTTCTAGTCAGTTGATGTCAAGGTAAACTGCTCAGTCCAAACTGAACAGTCTCTCTAGTAGCTACACAGTTCGTAAAAAGTGAATATAATTTACAGTTCCAAAATTGTCCTAAAAGAAATGGAGACAGAATATTTCAGCAATACTTCAGCATGCATGCAATAAAATAAAGGTCCTAAACAATTGTAACAGTTGTAAATCACATAGTTTTCCTCAAAAAACACCAACTGGAAAACAGTTTCTGTGTATGCATTTCTCTGGCTGTGTATGTGTGCGCGGTTTTTGTGCATGACTGATTTACCGAGACCTTCTCCCTCCCACGATACTTTGTGGGCCCCCACAGTTCCCTCCAGCAGTCGCCCCTCTGACACACACACACACACCCTGTATACACACTGCCTATCTTCACCCGGCTTACCTCTCCTCTGTGCCCCACGTAGATGAAGGCACACATGGGCTGGAAGGCACCGGTGCCACAGGCCAGGAGGTGGGTGCGGTTGTAGGGCTGCAGGAGGCGAACAAAGTTGGCACACTCCGTCTGCAAAACACAGGTACATACACACTGATTAAAAACTTGCATCACAAAGAAATGTGGAAAACGGTATAATATAACATATGTTATGTACAAATTGCTTTATCTATTATTAATCATAAAATAACAAGATAGACCAATGTTTATTAACATGTTTGCTCTTTAAGTAAATGAATCTGGAGTTTGGCCCACATCCTCTATCACCACTCAATTAAAATACCTGTTTGCACCTCAGCTCATAAACTTTGTTTTTACCCAACGCCATTTTACTCCTGCACATGTGCCACTCTCAGAGATTGGAAAGAAGAGAGATGGCTCACTCCTTAAGTACTTCAATCATTAGCTCTGGAAAAAACAATGAATACCACTTGTTCAATCAAGTAAATTGCTAGATTTAATAGCCCAATGTTTCATTTTACTTTCCTCGGGGCAATAGGGCAATCCTTATTGTGGAGCCCTGCCAGGATG
This sequence comes from Anoplopoma fimbria, assembly GCF_027596085.1. Classification (NCBI taxonomy): domain Eukaryota; kingdom Metazoa; phylum Chordata; class Actinopteri; order Perciformes; family Anoplopomatidae; genus Anoplopoma; species Anoplopoma fimbria. Next base: position 932,814 of record NC_072460.1, on the reverse strand, counting down.
TAAACTTTCACTCTTGCATGCGTGTTACACACACATACTGTACTGCACACACACAAACACACGCACAGGGAAGGGCCCTTAATTAAATCAAATAACACAGTGCAATGTCACCTGACATCCAAATGCAGATAAGTTCATTTTCAGGGTACTGAAGAGAAACAAAATGATTACTCAACATGGCTTATTGATCCCACATGTTTGTAATAAGGGCCAAGAACAGAGCTTTATTAGATGAAATGTGATATCCTCAAGGTCCCATAGGACTCCTATCTCTGATTTTGGATTTCAGCCAACGTGACATGCTGATATTGAAGAACAAGTTGCATCACATCGGGTCAAAGGAACATTGTCAAGATTGGTAAAGCATCAGAAAAGGGATAATTGTCATGTGAGATATGAGTTTTGGGTCATAACGGATATGAAGACACCAACAATAACGCTGAGTTTCATTTTGATAAAGTCGCTGAACTCCCTAACTTACTCAACTGCTGTGTGTGCAGAGCTAAAGCTGGAGACAGAAGGCCTGAAATGGAAACAAAGATATTTAAGTGGACAATGTCAAAAGGGCAGACACTCAAACATACATGAGAGAACAAAAGAAGTGGTGACTGAGGAAACAAGTATCAAGACATTTCTGTAATACACAGAGGTCCAGAGGAAGCAGAGGGCATGACTACTTCCTGTCTGGAACAGAAGCAGCGTAGGAAGGGATCAGCCGGGCTGCATTCGCTCAAGTTGACGAGGTCAAACTCATATCATGCACGATGAGCGTCTGGTGTGTCTGTGTTCGAAATGTATGCATGCATGGTGTTAAATGAGTTCCAAGTGCATCTGTGCATGGTTCTTTGCCTTATGAGCATGTCTGTGTTGTTTGGTAGTTCCTGATTTATACACATGTGTGATAATGAGTCTAGGAAATCTGTCATTTTGTGTGTGGCCCACGTCCCCTCTCAAACTTGCGATCAGACACTCAAACATTTTCTCGAGTGCTTTGGGACGCTGCAGACCTGATGTAAACCATGTCACTGCAGTACAGGAGATAGTTTACATCATCATGTTGCCCTTTCCTGCTAGCTCATTTCTCTCCCCAAACAAGTAATAAACTAAACAGAATCGCTTGTCTTAAGAAAGCTTTTCATCTCATGCTTTTAAATCTCAATTTGCGGTTAAGTACTTCATCTATACAAAAGAAGGAGCAGCTGGAATGTTTCTATTGAGGAAGAAGGAGTATCATAAACCAAATCTGACATGTTGTTCCTGTTAAATTATTAATCCCCAAGTAGAATTGGATGGCTTTACTCGTGTCAAACCAACCTACTGGAATCATCTCCTGGACACATTATGTCTCTATGTCATTAAAAAAGATATATAAGAAGTGGAGAACTAGGAGAGCGTAACGAGTGTATTGAGAATGAACAGAAATGTGTCTCTCCTATGTTTCCATTCTACTACTCAGGGACTCATCTCAGAGATCTGTGTGGCCAAGGAGAGCAAAGAGGGGAATGAAATGTTGAAACGAGGAAATATGTCTCTGCTCTCCCACCCTGGGATCTGGGGTTTTAAGTATCTGTGTGGACTTACTGAGATTAAGTGGCAATAAAGGGAGTGGTGTAAAACAGAAAATGAAGTGGTTTGATTACTAAATCTGGTTTTGTCTCACTGGGAGATTTCAGGGAGTGGTCTCAACATCCAGCCAGCATTTATTCACTGCATAAATGGCCAGGGTCAGGCTATTTGGTGGACACAAAAGCTCACAATGTTCATGTATTAACCTTTGATTATCAATGGGAGGTCGGCTGACCACAATTGCTCCTTCCCAGCAATATCAAGCTGCTGCTTCACTTCAACTTTTAAACTGACCGCGGAAACCACAGCTTTGTGTCTTGGGGGTTGAAAAAGGGTATGTATAGAAATTATAACATCAAATTATTACTGCATTTGCTCTGAGACATATGTATAATTAACGTAAACAAACAAGAACATTGCCAAGACCTCTGGCAGCCTCTCCCGGCCTTGACAATTTGCAACACTCAGCCTGATTTCTCATGGGGTATGGTGATTTTGGAGAGTACAATAGGAGGACATTGTGGTTCCAAAGAAAGCTAAAGATTTCAAAGTTCAACGGCAGATAAAGGTGTAAAACAACAACAGCAAAATCACACCCTACACGTCCATTAACAGGTCAAACAATTGTTCTACTAGTTCAGGAACCATAACCAGACCATTGGATCATGTTACATCTGACTACTTTGTGCCGAAGAAGCAGAGAGTTTGACTTCAGAGAGAAGGAGTGGAGACAAATGTCTTCTTCATGACAGAAAGAAACAGGTCTATATGGCAAAATGTGCTCTTTATTGTGAGAAATATGAGCAGTAACAGTACCACAGGCTACAAATCATTTTAATCATGCATGGTCTGATTTGTTTACCGTAAGTATAACACAGCATCATAATTTGGCGTGGACACCTTCATTTTTTTAAATATGCTACATCTAAATGCAGTCAAGAAATTTGATCCAGGAAAATGTTTCTCATATTTTTTCTTCTCCAAGTTTGTCCTGGGCAGGCCAATCATTTTCGACTTTCAACCTCTATGCCACCTAAATGCATGTTTTTTAAGGGATTTAAAGAAGTTTGCCAAATGAATGCAGTGATTTATTGCTGATTGACCCAAAAGGACTTAAAGGGAAAGATGGCATTATTGATGTTCCATGTCAAAAACAATTAACTATTAACTGGCAAGTATTATCTACACCTCTTACATTTTGCCGAATGCCGAACGATTTTTTGATTGAAATCTGAGTCCCCAATTCTGCTGTGCATCTCCAGAGTCGGAATCAGCAAGCAGGAGTAGAGGAAGTCTGGACAACGAAGAGCTGCTGCTTGGACAATTTTACTATATAGGACTTTACTTTCGTGGTCGTGGCCAGTCGATTATGTCCATGGAGCACAGTGGTAGAGCCAACATGGAGCTAACAGCAAAGCCAAACATGTTCTATGACGAGTGACCTGGGCACCGAGAGGCAGGTTTGGACATGAAGAGCAGTTTCCAGTATAAACAGCCAAAGTTCAGTGGAGACAAGTCGTATTCTGTAATACTAACAGGAAATTTGGACCAACACATTCACTCGCACACACACGTATGCAATTGTGCGAGACTACATTGAACAGGACCCCGAACACAAACACAACCACAGACACACACACACAAACACCGTTAAAGCAGTTCAAAGCCAGACAGCTGGCTGAACTAGCCTTTCAAAGTATTTGGTCTCAGCAGCTGTTTGATCCACAAAGAAACCAGTTTTCTATTCCCCTTTGACTTCTAGACAGCACCGAAAACATTCAGTCATGGCAAGAACTCTCTCCAAAGTGCGTGAGAGGATTTTTCCAAACATCCACCAGCCATCCCCAAACATTTAACCGATCAAATGTGAATGTTAGGATAAAATAAATCTTTCTGGCAGGCGTAAGAGCTGCAACCAACATCTACCAACATTTTGGCACCAAAAAGAGCAGGAGACAGACCACACATTATCTCTGTGTCTCTGTCCTCTGCAGCATCTTTTTCTCATTTATATAAAGGGGAGTTGCTGTATCTTCCAAAATATATACAACCGTTCAGTCCTGTAATACTCCACTGTTAACAGTAAAGTATACTTTCAGTTTTACAAATGCATGAGAATGAGATGGCATACAGTATACTGGCTGCTTCTGTCCCATCAAGGACTCAATACTTTAGGGAATTATATTCAGCTACCATGTGTAAGAAAAAAGTAGAAGTTTTAATTGTAGTGCTACTGCATAGTAGACTATGGTCTTATTATGCTTTTGTGAGAATATTTACTAAAATTGTAAATGACTATTTTTTTAATTATTATTTTTTTTTGTGCTTCTTTATAAAGTTACTCCAAAAAGTATTCCCATTCCAACCCTTACTCATCAGAGTGTTTTCTACTCTGCCCTTTACAATTGAGTTGTGGATAACTTTTAGCAACTAAACATAATATATTAAGGATAGGGAAACATTGAAAGAAACTAACATGTACAGTTTGTACGTCTAGACAGGACAGCCTCTCACTTTCCTGCACTCAGACACCAAATACCAAACACTACAGTCAAACAAAGTGGAACTGATCAAAGCTCTACTGCTAAAGCCAAACCATGTGGGAAGCCATATTACTGGCACCATCAAGCTTGTCATGACAGAATAAAGTGCGGAACTAAGCATTTGGACATTTCAAATAAATGAATGGAACCCTCACATGATAACACAATGCCTTGCTTGTTTTCTCAAAGCTGAATTGTTCACACACTAAAAATGCTGAACTTGCTATCCCTGCTACGATCCCTAATCTGCGCTAAAATAATAATTCATAAGAATTAGAAAAGGTGCAAATAACTTCCAGATCAGATAATCAGTCCTGTAAGCAGAAGATGCAGATAGATGCAGCAGAGAAATGTGTTAACAGCCAGAGCGAGACACTGCATGCTTGGCTGAAGTCACTGAGTGCCTCCCCTCAGCCTGTTATTTATTTGTCTGAGCTGTAATTAATGATGGTGAAGGTTATGAGGTTGTGACTCTGGGAGGAAACGCTATCAGTAAAAACATGTTTATGGTGGCAGACACTTGTCAGTAGAAGGCTGTGAAGACAGAGGCTTTCATTTAGAGAGATCTAAAGGACTGATTCACTTATTTTTCACTCACTTTTAATGTCAAGGCATGAGGACGGTCATGCAGCTGCGGTAGAGGACTGGAACTTTCTCTTTTTCTTTATGTCTCCGTCTCATATTTATGTCTTTTCTTTCTATCACCAAACACACAAACTCAAACACTAAAGTCCCAAAAAACAATGTGAAGACCTTTCAACCTTCAACCTCTACCACGTTTAGTCAAACTCAGTTATGTTTAACAGACGCAGACAGCAAACATAGGAGATGGATCGTACGTATATATGTGTGTGTGTGTGTGTGTGTGTGTGTGTGTGTGTGTGTGTGTGTGTGTGTGTGTGTGTGTGTGTGTGTGTGTGTGCGCCTCTTTTGCTTTGTAGATGCCAGTGGATACAGCAGCAATCCATCTTATTTGACAAGAAAAAAAACTCTGTAACATAGAGATATGTGAAGGAATGCAGAAAGATGTGTTTAACAAAAGCAGACAAACATCTCTATCTGTTACTCACACAATTTAACACACAAACTCTTTATGACTCCTTTGGCACAAGTAAGGTAGAGTTACACACTTTGTGTTTTAAGACCTGTCTGATAATGCATGTTGACTCCTCCTCTCCACCATGGATAGTACAGTAGCGCTCACGAGCGCACACACACACACCTAGCGTTATGTGAGCCTCACGCAGAGGAAACACCTAATAAAACTGATATAAGACACCCAAGACACACCTGCCACTTCAAACACAGAGAACATATAGCCTACCTATAGTCTCACACACACACACACACACACACACACACACACACACACACACACACACACACACACACACACACACACACACACACACACACACACACACACCTTCTAACCCGCTCCAGATGGCGGTGGCTGTCAGACTTCTTGTACCATGAGCACAAAAAGACAGAAAAAGTCCCAGTCATTTAAAAACTTATAAAAAGGTGTCTTCATCTTGTGTGTGTGTGTGTGTGTGTGTGTAAACCAGTAATTGGTGCCGGTTTATGTAGTCTGAGCTCCACTAAAGCCACAGAGAGCTACTTCTCCAACTGGGACCAAATTTAACAACATCCCAGTACATCAAAGAAAGGAGACAGTATTACAAAATGAATTTATTCATTCTTCTCCTTTCTTTCTGTGATTGTTTCTTTCCTATTTTACATCTTCTGTCCATTCTTCATTGCTTTCTTTCTTTGGTTATGTTGTCATATTTACTTAAACATAATGGTCCATAAATGCTACATGAATATGAATATCAGCTTTATTGATCATATATACATTGTTACATATACACACAAAATTTGCCTTCTGCATTTAACCCATCCCTGAGGAGCTGTGGGCTGCTAAGACGCATGCTAACATTTGGTAGTGCTAAGTACAGCTAATGTTGATGGGAATGCCATTACATTTTTATGCAATTAGTTATTAATCTCAATGAACAAATGCTGCATTCACGTGTAGAATCTGTAGGCATGGGGACAAGATTTGGCATCAAAGTGTTTGTTTTCCTTTTGTAGTCCAAGTAGAACTGACCAATCCTGTTCAAGTAGGCTTTGGTTGAATGCAGATGAAAAGGCAGGATTTAGATTTTTATTGGTTTAAAATCAGCTTGTAAAATCTTGTGTCTGAAGTTGCTTATGGGACTGTAAACAATGATCAGAAGAGAAGGTCTCGTCTGTGATCAGACTGATAGCCCATGGATTCAGAGGACAAATTCAATTTTGACGTGATGATGGCTCTAGGCAAAAGTTCAGGGATCACAAGAGTTAAATACAATTCTTCCAAAGGAGACATTTCACTCAAGACCACAAATGTGAACCCTTATTGTAGCGCCGAATCCCTTTCAAGAAATCACCAAGGTCGTCCTCTGTGGAGCATGAATGTCTGAACAAAAACTCATGGCTATCCACTCAGCAGTCCTTCAAATATTTCAGTCTTGACCACGGTGGTGGATCAACCTACAGTCTGGCATTGCAATCTCTGGAGCCACACCACAAGCATGGCTTAAAGTTCATTCCTAGAGCAGATGGACTACCTGCTCTATTTTTCAGGTCTTTTTTTCCTGTTTACGATGCTCTTATAACCGTCATTTTTCCCTCCTCATCTGCTGTCAAGTACAACGTACCTCATCCAGGCTAACAAACAGAAAGCTGAGTCAGCTTCTGAGGAGGGAAACGACTCAAGGTGCTGACACATTCCTGGACACTGGTTCCATTCATTCTACTTTTTCTAAGCTGAAATTCTACTCGGAAATGGTTTGTTTCTTTACATTAGTTGAGGTATTGGATTCAGAATCCCCCTCTCCTCTTTTCTCCTGTTGTAAACATGGTCATAATTACATGAACACTCTCATCCCTTTGTTTTTCTTCTCTCATATTCCCCTCTCGTCCTGAATGTAATACTTTACACTTCCCTTCCCATCTCCTTTTATTTTCCTTAATTCCATCTCCTTTTCCTCCCTCTGTTTTTCCAGTGCTCATTAAGAGAGGAAGACCTGCCTCAATTTTCCTCCTACACAGAACCAATAAGTTTATATTTACCTGCAACTATTGCTCTTCTGAAAGCGTTCTCTGTCCCAGGACCTCTCTGTCTTTGTCCTTTCTCTCTGTGTTAATGATTGGCCTTACTCAGACATCTTAAGAGTCATTAATATTCTCTAGTTTATTGTGGGAGCAACATGGCACTAATTTGTCTAAGTATGATTTTAACTGGACACTTAGTTTGTTATACTGTTGAAGGCACATTCTGCACTTTCCATTACATGTGCCATTTGGTGACTGTGAACAACTGAGAGCAGGTTGCAGCCAGAATCTCTGAAAGTGCATGCACCAACTTGACAGGCCAGGGTTTGAGTACAGATGTGCCCTGTGGAGAGACGTTTCTCTGCTCTTTACTGGAGGCATTTTGGCAAAAAGTGTAGAGCTGCTCAACAGTGTAGGTCAATGCAGTCACCTCATTGATGGAAAAAGCAGAGACTGTTGGGTTCATTTTTGACCACATTGAGTTCAGGTTACTGGAAACAGAAATGACAATCCTAGTGGAAACACCAAGCACTGCTGGTAGAATAAAATGCTGCCAAAATAGGCAGGCGGCCAGGCAAACAAATTCAACAATCAGCAAAACAGACAGCACATTGGCAACAAAGCTGGTTACCGGCAGTATAGGCAGGGACAGGGTATGAAAACTGTGGCTTGGTGTATTTAGACGCATGTTTTAGGCTGTCCTACTTAAAGTAATCCACTATAACTTATATATATAAATATCACATTAAATAATTATTATGTAATCCATGTTATCGTGAACCAGGAAATACGACATACATAAGGGTATAGACAGCGACAAGCGAAGTTGGGTTTGATGGGTGAAAACACTGCTGCTGTTTGTGTCCCAGTCAGTGTTGATGTGTTTGGTATATAACTTACGTACCCTGCCCTAGTTCTTTTCAAACCCATACAAGATCTTTTCATAAAACTAACCAAGAAGTTTTGTATAAAGATATGTTGCATATTTCAATGGAAATGTGTTTAAAAAAGCAAAATGTAAAGTTACCTGTGGTTCCTTCCCCGTTTGAATGCAGTCATCTCTGTTGCCAGGTAATGGAGGCCAGTAGATCTATAAGGGAAGACAAGAAGGGAAAGATGGAGGAACAGAGAAAAAAGAAAAAACGTGTGATGATTAATGACCTCATACTTTTGAAGAAATGAAAACAACCACCTCATTTAGCCTTATTGCAAACTGCAACTGCTTTGTTGAACCCACACAGTCTTTATGTGAGTCTGTTAATGCAATCAAAAGATACGAATCGACTCATGTGTGGTTAAATTTGAATTATCTTCCCTCAAAATTAAACTCTGGAGCAATTAGAGGCAAATTGAGCAGAGCAGATGCTCTACATGTGATGAAACAAAGGCTTGGGAAGGAAGAGCTGAGGACTGAGTTAACTTTTGGTTTGTAAAGCTGAAACCTTGATTTTAAAATGACAGACACATTTATCATTCCAGTTATTCCAGTTATATGAATGGGTCAGTTCTTCCAAAAAAAAAAAAAAAAACCTCTGGAGGCAGCCAAGCAGATCATTTAGATTTTATAAGACCAGGTTGGGAGAATATTGGTCAGACATTTCTGCTGCACTTCAGTAAAATGGTGGAGAACACTGGACACATCTCGAGACAGATGTGTAGCTGCATGGTTGGGTACCACTATAAGTAAGGGATAAACTATTTTGTTTTTCATAATTTGGCTGAACTCTACATTTATTAGTGAAAAAACTAATTTAATTTGGCTAAAACCAAGTTAAATATTTCAAATTAATTCAGTTTTTTGTGATTTTTACCAAACCAAATGCAGTAATTCCAGAACAGGTTACATGATGTTGCTACTGAGACGTGTGATTGTCCCTCACCTCTTAAATAGATCATGTAATTCAGATTGATTTGTCCAAATTAAAAAACATTTTCTCTCATATTTGATTAACTATATGCTCCAAGAATAACTGAGGTGGAAGTATTTTCAGTTTAATAATTTGCTTCGAAACACTTTACTTCTGTATATGGACAATACATATTCAACAAAAAAATAAACCTGTTGTAAAGTGTTGACTCCAGAGACTCCGTCCCCATCACTGCCATTTTTCAGTTTTGTGCCTTAAAGGAAGTTATAGCTTTGGTTATAAAACAAGCATCAAAGCTGTGTTCAGCTAAACCTTCTGAGTATCCTAAAAAGATCATCTGGAGCTTAAAAAAAACTCTCTTCAATTTTCAACTCAAGTTCTCACAGTATAGATCCAAGATTTCCTGATTAGGAAAGTCCCAAAGTCTTCCTCTTATTCTGCCAGTGAAGCATGAGAAGAGGTGAACCTCAGAAGAGCATGACATATAATTTGGACCTAAAACAATGGGACTAGTTTTCACACTGCTTTCAGAAAATGAAAAATTATATCAAAGTGCCACTGAAAAAGAAAGACCAAGTCTGTCTCAGTACTGACTATGACGTGGGTGTGATACTGCAGTTTCGTGCAGACTACCAGAGAATTTCTCAGACACAATAACTCTTTGTCTGGGAACTGGCTTTGTTTTGGCTAACAGGGAGAAAAGAAACCAGAGAAAAAAGCAAATGGTCCTGACCTGCATTACAATGTCTGATTAAGTTTAGTGCGTATGGAGAGCATGTGTGTCGAGGGGCCACTGTGTGTTTTTAAGAGTGTGTGAGAATGGATAGTGATAAAGTGATAAAGTGATAGGAACCAAAATAGAAAGTGTCTTGCTCCCCACACCATGAATTTCATATCAGCTGTAAAAGTTTGAGACAACTTTTGTCATAATTCCAATTCATCACAGAATAAATCAGGATGAATGAAACCTGCCTCACAAAGATTTTAATACTGATAAAGGATGTGACATCGGAGAGCCTGGAAATACTTTAACCCCCCTAATATAATAGAAACTGACAATTGTTAATAAAAAATAAATTTATAAGATTAATGAAATATCAGATATGATATAAATCAAATTCAGAATGCATGGCCTTTGGCTCAGAGGAGGTATTTCAGATCAAACCTACTGTACGTACACAAATATATTTGTACGTTTTTTTTTTTACTTTTCCTGCATATATTTAGTGCTTTTGGCAGGATAATAGGTCTATTTTTTCATATCATATTTGCAATTAATGTGTTCTTTTGGCATTAGTCAACTAACTTCACATTTGGTCACCCTGGTCTTTGTTTAATTTGATAATGTGATTTTTTTCTTTCTACAACAACATAAGAACACGCTGTACACACAATATGCGAGTATGTCGGCAATCACTGGATGTAAAATTGAAGTATATCGATTAACCCTAGTTGCAGGTATGCTGATTTGGTACTGTTGGAAAGAGCCAGTCTGTTTCCCCGTTTCCAGTCTTTGTAGTAAGCTGAGTCCGCCGGCTGCTGACCTTATATGTAGCCTTATATTTACTCTGCCCTACATACATTCTCAACAAGAAAGCGATTACGTTTATTTCCTGAAAATATAAAACTATTAAGGGGTTCAGAATTTTAAGACAACAACAAAATTAAACCAAGTTTCTAGCTATAAGTATTTTCTTTGTGAAAACTCATGAAATGTTAAATGTACACTATTGCAAACTTGTTTTTGATTGACAGCTCCACCTTCATCTGATTGGAGGGACCCTACAGTACTGTTGTCTAAAAGCCAACTTGCAAATGTGGGAATCCTTTAGAAACAACTATTTGTTTCATGCCTGATTAAAATGAATAAATCAATTAGGGCCGGTCTAAAACTTGGCATCAAATAGTCCTAATCTCTGGACCAGTTTCTTTGGCACGATGCTGTACTGATATGAATGCATTCCTGTCAAAAGGCCTGGCTCACACACACAGTTTGACCTAAGGCAGCCTGATAGCGTGCCTGACTGATACTGATATATCGTGAAATCAGGCCCTGCCTCAGATCTGGCTGGCAATGGTCTGATGAGTTAGTGTACTGCAATATTCCATCCATCGTCCAAGAGTGAGAGAGAGCTTTAGGAAATATGGCCAACCTCCATCATCCATCCAAGTTCCTACCTCTGTTTAACTGTTAACACTTCATCGGTGTGACCCTTTGCTCATTACATTATTCACATTAGTTATGTCTTTGATCTTTGAACCTGGAACAGAGTTCATTTCAACTCCAGAAAGATATTTTCAGAGCTTGAAACAAATGAGTCATGCAGGATGGTCACAAACACGGGTTGTCTTTTAAACTTCAATCTGAAACTGATCACTGGTATTACTCTAGAATTTAGCTACGTTTTGTAAACTGGGCCAGATGCCATCTCTAAAATCACCAAAGAAGCACAGCAACACAACATACACAGCATGTACAGGAGTGAACACTGAGCAAAACCATACAGCTGTCTGAACATGCTGAAACCTATTTGAGGTGCCAACCACATTTTCACGTGAAAAGAAACTGGAAACCAACATGTTAGATACAATAATCAAAGATTCCTGCTTATATTTTAAGGAAGGAGAAAAATGTATATTTAGTCCATCCTGTGAAACATTCACATGAGCTAAACTACTATTTACTGTTGTATTTCCTGGGTAATTATCATAAGGCGAATTGTTCCACTTCAACAGATTTGATTCAGGAAGAACTGGATCCAGTTTGAGCATAAACACGCTAGGTTCACTGGTTTAATGCCATCTGACTTGTTTTCAACCAAAGACCTGTGTTTAGAATTACACCTGACTCCAATTTCCATTTCTACTAAACTGCTGGCCAGAGTTATGATGGAAAGGGTGGCAGATAATAGGTATTTATGCCAGAGGGATTTGGAAGCTCTGGTGGGCAGAGTTTGAGCTTGACAACAACATGCTGGTGTAATAGATTTACAACTTCATTCTGGTCAACACGAGAAACATTTTTATCAAATGCACAATCAAAAGTGTGTGAATACCACAAGGCTGATCAGACAGAAGTGCAATGGATGAAACAACTGCTATTTGCTTGCCAATTATTAACTTCATCTCTGAAATGGGAAGACACTTAGTGTTAACATTTCAGTCACATAACATTATAAGTCAGACGTATTAGTGTGTGTTGCTGCAGCAGATGCCGACACAAGAAAGGGGCTATCAGGATGACATTCAACCCAAACACACACATCTATACAAAATACACTTAAATAAATAGTTACCAATTTTAGGACATACAGATATTCACTTTTCTGTATGTTTATTCTGTTATTTTTCTTTTCTTTCCTCCTTCTTTCAGTGTTGGTTTAGGGAGTATTTGGCAGATGTTCGTCATCTCTTAAACCTTTGTTTCACTGAACTGGCTTCACAGATACATTTCATAACGGCTGGCTCCGTTAGAAGCCCGGGCATTAAGGCTCAAACAGCTCGCAGCAAACTAGAGTATCAGCGAGCTTCATATGCGATCAGAGAGCAGTGAGAGGAGGCTAAGAAAGGAAAAACAGGGCGGATAAGGTGGGCGGCATCTGGCTCTCTGTGTATAGAGTCCCTGTTCACCCATTCACTGTGTGTCATCACAGTCTTCCATGTATGAGCACAGATACACTCACATTCTCTCTCTCTCACACACACACACACACACACACACACACACACACACACACACACACACACACACACACACACACACACACACACACACACACACACACACACACACACACACACACACACACACACACACACACTCACACACACACACACACACACACACACACACACACACACACACACACACACTCACACACACACTCACACACACACACACTCACAATCTCACACACTCACATTTCTCTCACACACACACACACACACACACACACACACACACACACACACACACACACACACACACACACACACACACACACTGCTGCTGCTTTTAGATAAAGTGCTGAAGCACTCCAAGGTTTTCTGTTTTAGAGAGTTATTTCTGTTCTGTGCTTACTAAACCAGTTTAATGGAACATCCAGTATAAGAAGCGCCCTGCTAGAAAGTGAAATATAAATGAAATGAATGTATGTTTGACCTTTTTTCCAGAACTATTCTTCTACAGATATGGAGATTAAATGTTTTAATGTAAATCTGTTCATTTCCCTCAGGTTGAAGCCCTCCAATGAAAACTCTCTAAAAACTCATGAGATATAACTCAAAGGTATACTAACTCTCTAAAGCTAATCTTATCTACGTCTTCTCTTCTACTGGGGAAATGAAATGAAATTGGAATTCCACTCTAATATGACATCCTGTTTTTCCACATTTGTCAATATAATCTTTCTGGTCTATCCTGCCAAAGCAAAAACTCTGATTCTTGAAATTAGAAAATTTAATTCAAACAGTTACGTTTCAAAACTTAAAGATCCAAAATATCAAGCATTAATAAAAGCATTCCTCTCTGTTAGTCTGACTTTCAGTGTTTAATGAAAAAATGCAGCTCACTTAACAGATCTGACTTCTGGATCATAACTCATCTCTCATGTCTTTCTGGCAAGACAAAGAAACTGTAACTCGTGCAGCATAAACCACTGGGTTTGACATGCCTGAATGAAAAATGTAACATTGATGTAAAATCAAGGTTTGATTTACGACGAGCTGCCCTTTCACGGGTGTGAGATTGTAGGAATGTTTCGGCACAGGAAGCAAAGTGTAAAACTTGCTTTGTTTAATAGTTTCAGCAATGTTTTCTGTTCCAATGTCAGTGATGATGCAACAGCAGTAAAATAGAATGAAAATGGCTGCTCAGGCTTGAGTCATCACGTTAACGGTTGATTTACGAGTGTAAGAATGCTTTAACAGATGTGAAGAGAGAATTCTAGAAAAAAATCAAAATTGTACACCTATCACTTCAAGTCATATATAATCTTCTAGAGATTGTAACCACTGCAACATCAATCAAAATGAAATGATGAATGCAGACCATACAGTGACTAACTTTTACAAACCATAAATCCATTTAAAGTACAAAAATAACTTCAGCTGATATTATTTATTGTCTCCAAAAGCCTCACCTCTTTGGACTCGCTGCTGGCAGGTCCCAGCATGAGGGAGTAGAGGATATCCTTCCCTCCGATGAAGAGGCGGTCACGGTACTCATCCAGGAAGACTGCACTGAGAGAGAGCTGGCCATGGTGGCCGCTGAAGATAGACGACCTGTTGGTGGACAGCAGGTCTGCAGAGAGAGAACAGAAGAAAAGGATGTCGTCAGCTTTTTCTTTTTTTACAGCACTTTCCACACAACCTAAAGAAATTCCTTTTAAGCAACAGAGCATTAAATCCAAGCGGGAGAAGACTAAACAGAGAACAGTGGTGAGTTAAAGAAGTTATGATGGCGGTTCAGAAGAGTGTCTTCTGTTCTTTCAACCTGCGGCGATGTATTTTTAAACTTAGCTTATTTTCATGTTGAAGCTTCAATTTTTGTGTTAGGATTGGTTCTGCTTCTAACAGTAAACTACCGATACACTTTAACAACAGTTTAATGTTATTATGCCTGTTCTACAATATCTGACAGTGCACAGGCATTGAATGACGTATGTATGTATTTTGTGTTACATTTTTATTAGAACTATTTTCCCCAGTCGCATTACAAAAGGAGACTGATCGATTATGAGAATATTTATCTTCTCAAGAGCTTTAAATTGGCTCCCATGTGCTGCTTCTGCTGCCTTAAAGTTCATTTGACGGTCTGGCGGCGCTGAGTTCAGACTTGTATTGAAAGTGTACATTTTCTCTTCAGTACCACAAACATCCCTTGTCTCCAGTGCAAATCCACATGTAGCATCGCCTTTTGTTCCACTACACATACAGTATTTGTCTCCAAAACCCACTCCTGTGGCTGCTGTTAACACATCACTCCTGTGGATTTAAGGATGTTCCCAGAAAAGACGTACAGAATCAAACCACAACAGGAAACACCAATCATTAATCCGTGATGGAATGTAAAAAAACAGGCAATGATCCATCAAAGACAACAGCTCATCATGGTAACTAACCTCTAATGTTAGGTTTCGGAAGTGCACATCTTTATGAGAGCACACAGACACAGACACAGACACACACACACACACACACACACACACACACACACACACACACACACACACACACACACACACACACACACACACACACACACTCCCATATAAGTGAACATGTATCAGTGGGGAAGCAGGAGTTTATCTGCACACACCAGCCTGCACCTGGCTCTCCTCTCTGATTTTGCAGCAGCTTCAAAGTAAAAAGGTCGATGCAAGGACTCTGCAGGAGTGGTAGCAGCTGGGTTCAGTTCAAGTTCAGCTAGACGTGGGATGTCTACACTTCCACAAACACACACATGCACACTTCCACAGCTTCGAAAATCTTCCACTTTCTCACACAAACACCTGTTATATCTGCCTCTCCTACCTTCCCTTCATGACTCTTCTATTGTATGGTATTGTATTATCTCTCTCTCTCTCTCTCTCTGACAAGATGAGGTGAGAAATGTGTGTGTGAGAAGACGTCTTCGGTATGCCAAACTCTCAGTGGAGTCTTTTGGATGAATTGGTTTTTCGTCAACCACTCATCACTCGTCTGTCACGCTCAATATTCCTCTCTCACCTTTTTTACTCTTTCCACACACACGGTGAGAGAGCCGGCCCACTCACTCACCACTCAGTGAGGGTATTGACTGAGTGAAGCACGGGGCCTCCTGCAGCAGCAACACCTTGTCCATCACTGGGGCCTTGCAGACATACAGATGATCGGTTTTTATTAGAAATCTCTGTTTCTCAAACTCGCAAGCTTCCACACACACACACCTGCATTCTCTATAGTACAGCGCTGCAATGAAACACACATTCACACACAGACACAGTTAGACAAAAAAAACCTTACCCTAGATCACCCTCATTATCAGTGCAGAAGAAACTTTGACAGTAAGTGGAGAACACTTTCAACAGTTTAACATTTATCGTGTTTTCTCTGTGTATACACTCATTACAGCAGCCAAATCAAAACCTGAACCATCATCTGGGGAAACACTGTCTTCCGCTGAGGCCGATCCACATCAAAGCCTTTGAAAAGTTGTTACACAGAATCCTCTGTAGACAGTTATAAGGGGAATAGTTTTATAAGAAAGACTAAAAGCTGCTGGCAAGAGAATAATGAGCAGACACACTGGCAGGAAGACATCTTGTATGCTCTCTAAGGAGAGAAGGAGTTATAGAACGGAAGATAAAGTTGGAAAAGGGAAGGAGGGGGAGGGTTGTGGCTTTTAGCAGCTGGTAAAAGTCAGAAAATAATGAGTAGGAAGAGAGATAGGCGGGCAGAAAAAGCCACAAGACAGACAGAGATTGTAGAGATGTATGATGGATTTATTGAGGCTCACGAGGTAAGCAGAGCGAGCTTTAGATCTGTTTCACATTAGATGCTGGAGATCTGTGCCGTTGAATGATATGCATTTTCATGCCAAATGTTTTATTTCCACAGTGCAGTTTGAATGCATTCATTTCATATGCATTTGAAAATGACAGCTAACCTTTTTTTCTAAATGTTTTGCATTTTTCATTGAAAGCTGATATTATATTTACAGTGATACATAACCGCCAAGCACAAATTCAACATTAACACTCACACACTGATAGCAGCAGACATGTAGAGACTCCCGGATGTTACAGCTGGAATATGTGTTTTCCTGACAGAATCAGCAGAACATGCAGGCGGCTCCACACACTGTCAGCTGATGACTGTCGGTCTCCACAAGTTCAACTCTTTCCACGTATCTCTGAGCCCTGAGATGACCTCCAGCTCGAGAGTGAGTGATGAGGAATGACGAGTGTTAGTACAAAACTGTGTGTGGGTTTGTGTGTGTGTTGAGACCTCGGACAGATACTGGAGGTTTTAGATCTAATGTTCAAGCCACACCTCTTTGTTTTGACAGGAGAGATTGCTCAACATGGATGCTATCATAGTTGTAAAATGGTTCAGAGTGACAAATGGAAGTGAGCAAAATAAGTGATCATATCCTTTATATCTTTCATAACTTTAGGGTTGTCTGATGGTATAATGTTTAGGATGCATGTAGCACAGTCTTCACCAAATTTGATGATAATGCATCAAAGAATTGTTCAGATATTTCACTCGAAACCACAAACGTAAACCTCATGGTGGAGCTGAATGAAAAGTCAGGCGATCACAAAAATCTGTAGGATTCCTCCTCTGGGGACCTTGAAGGTGTCTATAAAATATCATGGCAGTCCATAAAAGGTTATTGAGATTATCAGTCTGGACCAAAGTGGTGGACATACCAACCAATAGATCATCTTTGGATAAAGAGGCGCATGTGTTGCCCTTCTTGAAGTCACAGCAGACTTGTGCTTGGTGTGATTTTAGGGTAAAGACCTATCCAGTTCAAAAAATGATGAACTTTGGCACTCAGAGAAAAAGGAGACTAGGGTGAGCCTCAGTAGCATTTAAAACTAAGATATGTGTATCTGAACCATGATTGGCTACTTATCAACCCCAATAACATCATCACAACTCATGTAGACAATAGTTTCCTGAAGTTATTAATCATCTGATTCTCTCCCTCAAGTTGAAAATGTTTTTTTTATTTGCAGCATTAATATTTTCACATTATTTTCACACTTGAATCCTGTTTGATGTCTCCTTCTCTCTTTCTTTCTATCTTCGTATCCTGTTAATCACTCAGAAGTCTACAAAGATCTTCCTCAAATAACAACAAAAATGTTCACACATAATACCACAGCCACACACACACACACACACACACACACACACACACACACACACACACACACACACACACACACACACACACACACACACACACACACACACACACACACACACACACACACACACACACACACACACAGGGGAGAGGTGAGCTAACAGCTTCCATCTGCAGATTGTTATCACTCCGGCAGCTTATCGCCTCACTGTGGAAACCGCACCACTGTCTCACCTCTCACCAACCGTTCTCTCCTGCTGTCAATCCATCTTCACATTCCCTCCATCTATCCGTTTAACCCTCTCCCTGCTCTCCATTATGCTCCTTCTCTCCTTTCTATCCATCTTTAACTTCCTCTCTTTCCTCTCTTGAAGTAACTTCTAAACATGTATTCGATTTCATCTCTCGTGTCTGTGGATCTGTCTTCCTGTCTCTCTCCCCTTTGCTGCTAGATATTTCTCTCTCGTCCCTCTCTTCATCCGTCTTGTGTCCTAAGACCCTATATGCATCTGCAAAATCCCTCACAGCATCCATAGGGAAAATCCTACATCTGTCTCCAATGTGCCGAGAGGCAGCGAGCCGACGCTGCATTGACAAACAGCCAAACCGAAGCGACACGCGGAAGAGCATCTGGTTTCACTGTAAGTGTCAAACCTCAGCTATTGCAGCATGCAGCCTCAGCCACTGCAAAGGTTCGTACGCAGTCATTTATTCTGGGATGTGTTTACATTGTCAATGTTCTGCGTTCCCAGGTGTCTGTCAAACCTGAGAGTGAGACGACTCAGACTGAGTGCAATCTCATTCACTGCTGCTGTTGAAAGACCCTTTTCCTTATTTGCATATTTAAGTTTGATCTAGGAGCTTACATGGTTCTTTAAAAGGACGTGTAAAATAAACTCCTGATTAAAGATAAAAAAAAAAGACTGAGGGCAGCATTACTGCGTGAATGTATTTGGGAAAAGGTCAAATGTTACAAATTGGAGATTTGCACTGACAAGTCCGGAAAACAAACATATATATCTGAGCAGAGAATCAAAAAAAGTTCACTTCTAATTCTCCCGCCGACATCTCTAATGTACAAATTGGGCACAGGCAGAGTGTAAGCTGTGTTGAGCTGCAGACACGCACACACACATGCGTGTTACTAGCCACATACGCACACACAATAGTACCAGTGTTATCCTAGGCTCAGTGGGAGACGGGGGACACATCTGAAGCCTTTTAGACCTCATGTGCTACAAAATGCATACCAGAAACACACGAAACACACCCACTCACACACACACACACACACACACACACACACACACACACACACACACACACACACACACACACACACACACACACACACACACACACACCATCATGAATGGTTCAATCACACCTATTCCCTCCTAACTGACAAAACTCACCAACACTCCTCAAAATATTGTTTTTTGACATTTTGTTTTCATATACTGTGACCCTCCTCTCCCCCTCCCCCCCCTCACTGCTCCTCCACACACACACACACACACACACACACACACACACACACACACACACACACACACACACACACACAAATAAAGACCCATTAGACTGATTACACCGCTGCTTCCCAGTGTATCATTAGATCTCGGCTGTATATTGCTGCACTGTGCCAAGTATTTCTGGAATCTGCTGCATGCACAAAAAGTCATCTGCTTCTCCTCCTCTCACCTCTCCCCGCTCCTCCACCTCACCCTCCTCCACCCTCCCCTCCCCTCCCACCCTCCCTCCTCCCCTCCCTCCCACCCTCCTCCTCACCTCCTCTCCCTCCTCTCCCTCCTCTCCCTCCCTCACCGCTCCTCCTCCCCTCCCTCCCTCCCTCACCCTCCTCTCCCTCCTCTCACCCTCCCTCCTCCCCTCCTCTCCCTCCTCACCTCCCTCCCTCCTCACCCTCCCTCTCCCTCCTCACCCTCCTCTCCCTCCTCTCACCGCTCCTCCACCTCCTCTCCCTCCTCACCCTCCTCTCCCTCCTCTCCCTCCCTCACCCTCCCTCCCTCCTCCCTCCTCTCCCTCCTCTCACTCCCTGCTCCTCCCTCCCTCCCTCCCCTCACCCTCCTCTCCCTCCCCCTCCCCTCCTCCTCTCCCTCCTCTCCCTCCTCTCCCTCCTCACCCTCCTCTCCCTCCTCTCCCAGGTCTCATATTCCCTTTCATCTTCTGCAGTTTGCCTGTGTGTTTTGTTGTGAGATGTGCATCAGGGCGGGACAACTTGCTTCATTATGGATGGCTTTCTGACCTATAATTTGTACTGTATATGCTGTTGTACACAAAGACAAGAATAAATCATACAAAACTATTATTTTTACTGTTCTGTTGCATCTATTTTTATCAAGTTAATGTGACAGTTTATCTTTATGGAGAATTTAGGTCACATCACTCATATCTAGATAGTGAGTGTGTTGATAAGTGCAGGAAGTCAAAATACTAAACATATTATATGGCATAATATGTCACATACTGTAATATTTCTCTGTCACATCCTTATGGTAGCGGTACTGTGTTTTACAGCTGATGTTAGCATACCAACACGCTAACCTAGAACATGGTGAAAATGATAGGCATAAACATTACCTGCATTAGCTTGTTAACCTGGTGAGCATGTTAGCAGTCTTAAAATCAAGTCCCATCTAACTGGCACTAAAGTCAACCTCGCATTTGTAAATTCTTCTCACTCATACAGTAACTATGGTAACTAAAGGTTCCAAATAAACTGGCACATTTGGTTTTACAAGCTCATCTTCCCAAACATCTGACTCAAAGAAGGGTTCACTTTTTCTTTTTTCTTTTTTATTTAAGTGACCATTGTGAAATATGTCACAGTGGAGAATATTGCTCCTCTGGCTCTTAGTCTATTGTGTAAAAGGCGACAGCGGAGGATGAAGGAAGGACAGCTGCAGCCTTACAGAGCACTGAGTGTTGGTGACGGAGTAGCAAAGTACAAATATTATTTATTGATCATTTTTGTCTTTCATAGACTGCTTACTGGTGTTTTTCTCTGTTGTAATGTTCAATACAAACATGTTGCATCTGTTGTGGTTTTACTTTTGTTGCTGTTTTCCGGTTTCTTTTTTCATAAACATTTAGAAAGAAGCTCAAAGCATTCTTTATTAAATAAACAATATTAATAGTGATGTTTTGCATGTCAATATAGTTGCACATAAGGCTTCTATGTTATCACTATTCCATTCAGGTTTATGATCTAAGCTCAGTTATATAGTAAGTGTTGATTTACAGCTATAAGACCTCCAGATATCTATTTCCATTGTTTAAATTCACAGCCGTGTGTCCTGGCAGAGATCCCACGAGCCAGATAGCTCATGACGGAGTAAATCCTGGGATTTCCTGCCAACCTGTTACTGCTCCTCACTGCAGATGTCATTTCCCCCGCGCAGCTTGCATTCTTAACATATGAGAAGTGACATGAGTGCCAAAAAGTGAACGTACGAAACAATCTAGTGATATTAAAGTCAGATTTTGATGTCTCTTTTTTATTTCTTAACCTTCTGTCACACACAAAAACTGACATATTCAAGGCATTTCTCTTTCGAGTTCCTGATCTTCCCAATCTTCTCTGCCGGGCCAATCAAAACACAGCGCATGGTGTTACCTCATCAGCCCTCACCCTCCTCTCCCTCCCCTCCTTTTCTTCACATTTTCCTTTCTCCCTGAAAGGAAAATGGTTGCTTTCTCACTATCAATCTTTCTCTTCCGTCCACTTTCATCTCTTTTTTTCTGCCATTTCGAGTCTACTTTTACTCCATTACTCACCCGTACCACACACCTCTCCCTCATGTTATCTCTCTCATCCAAAATGATCCACAACATGCCCACTCCACTTAACCCGAGCTTTTCTCAGTCCTTTTCCTCATCCCTGCTTCTTTCCTTTCTTAATCTCACCCTTCCTCCCTTTGCCTCAGAAACATGTTATCCTCCCTCCTCATACTTACTTCATTTCACTTCATCATTCCTACGGATACATTATATTTCTGTCTGAAGAAAAGTCCAGTTTATTCTATTCTCTCAGTCTCTTCCTAAACTTCAGTCTTAAATTTTTTACTCTCATCCCTCCCTCCTTAATGCCTCATCTGATGCCTCCAGCTCTCTATAAAAAGTCTTGTTTGGCTGTGTTGCCTCACACACACGTTGTTAATTGAATGAAGCAAAGTGCAGGCACACATTTTATTCAACCCTTGAGTTTAGTCAAAACTAATGTAAGATAGTATCTTTTAAATAGATACTTCATGATTAAATTATGGACTAACTGAAAGCACTTACGGCTGCTTCTTTATTCGGCAGCAAATACACTGAATACATGGGAGGCCAGTAAGACTACTGGTCTCAATACACACTGTCAGATGCACCAGAGTATTCACACATGCACACACTGAACAGAGCGTTTCCACTGGTGTCAGTTAACGGCGGTGTTTGTTTGTGATTTCATTTGTCAGCTGCTGTCTAATAGATACATCAGTCCACAGTAGAGAGCCTTGCTCACAGCTCTGATGGAACTAATTGATTGTGTTTGTTTCTGTGGAAGGAGGAGCAGCACCTCAGTGTGTGTGCCATGTCCTGCATTAGAGAGGGTTCCCATCCCCCATGGCCTGTTTCTCTATCACTCTGCATTGGTTCTGAGCCAAAGTGCAAAATGGTAGGACACTGAATAGGAGTTTGTATGTGTGTGTGTGTGTGTGTGTGTGTGGGCATGTTTTATAAATCTTGTGGGGACGTAAATCTGATTACACAAGCACATTTTGGAGATTTGCCTTCCTTTTGGAGACAATCGGGACAAAATGCAGGACCCCTTAACTTAGGGTAAACTATCATATTTAAGGGTGAGGACTTGGTTTAAGATTGGGTTTACGTTTAAGTTAAGGTAAGGGTAAGGTTAGTATAAGGCTTGTAGCACTTTGGTTAGGATAAGTCTCCAGGAGATTCATTTAAGTCAATGTTATGTCCCAAAAAGGCAGGAAAACACGACTCTGTGCATGTGTGTGTGTGTGTGTGTGTGTGTGTGTGTGTGTGTGTGTGTGTGTGTGTGTGTGTGTGTGTGTGTGTGTGTGTGTGTGTGTGTGTGTGTGTGTGTGTGTGTTATCATCCTAGCAGGGTTTTTATTCAGTTGTTCTTCCTCTCTATGCTTGCTGCTCTCTGCAGGAGGATCCAGCTGTACTACTGTGTATGTAATGCTTGTTAATCCTTTAATGTCTCCAGTGAAAAAATACACAAGCTGAGCTGATGGTGTTTATTTATCTCTTGGAGGATGGTGGAGGGATGGTTCTCTCTCAAGTTAGAACAGTATGACTTAGTGCTATAAAACACTGGCAAGGCTTCTGTCATTCCAACACCACGACCCAGCATGCACTTGGCGGACACAGACGTACAGGAGGAGGCCAAGTTCAACATTAGTCCAACTGAGTAGAAAGTTTTCACAAGGTGTTATTGTGAGACTGTGATTTGTTGAAAGTATTGAAAGCTTTGGGTGGACATGAAGAGCAGATTTTCATGTAGGTTATATAATAACTACCTTTGCACTGGTTTTCAATGATTGCTGGTCAATTAAAGACAAATTGTTATTATTTAACTATGACGACGATTTTCCCTTCCCTTAACCACCTGGTTTTAATGGTTATCTTCTCTTATTTTGCCTTTGTTGTATAACTACAGGCGCCGCAACAAGTGGTTTTAGTTGGGTAAACTTAAACAGCCAACCAATATGTCAACTCTCTCATATTATCATTTCCATGTGGGGAAAAAGGTATTTGAAGAATGCATTCCCCAGTTTCTCTGTGACTATAATTTATCTCACCACCAAAATATTCCTTCTGAGTCATTTCAAAGATGCTGTTGTCAAATAAAAGTCCTACACAGAAAAGCCTTTAAATGGTATTTGGAGCTGAAATGGAATGGAAATAACAGGAGCGAAACAGCAAAGACCAGAACAGACCAGAACAGAAAAAGGGTAAAAAAACTGGATCGGATCGGTACAAGAGCGGAGGTTGGGTCAGAGCGCCGGAGATCTGCAGGGAGGAGAGCTGCTGGGCGAGCCAGGATGGAGAAAGTTTAGAGAAATCGTTTTTCAGGACTTGAACCCCCCTTGGTGAACATCCACTGCTGTGATTTTTGCAACGCTCATGTTAGAACGAGGGCCTCGCTGTGGATGCTGGAGTTGGTTTTGGCTGGCCTCTTAGCACACATGCACATCTTTTCTTTAACTTGCACATGCTGGTCAAACACGAGTGAATAGATGATTTCACAAAGGACGAAGACACAGGATACTCCCACAATGTGCCCAAGACACACATACACATAACTCCGGTGTGTAAGTGGGGTACTTAGTAATCTACATGACAGACGGTCAGAGCCACATTGTTGGGACTTGAACCCTCAACCTTTGCTTCTCAAAGGGACCAGTGTCTTTCAGCCTTCAGGTTAGCCTCTCTTCCTTTTATCCTTCTATCTGTCATTCCTCCATCTCGCTCATCTTTCTCACTACTCTACCCTCCTGTCTTTTATTTCCTTCTCCTTGTCTTAGCCTCTGTCCTACTTTGTTTTTTCATCCATCTATCTCTCTCCACCAAAGGACCATGACCTCTTTTCATCTCTGTCTAATGCTCCTGTTTTTCCTCTCTTCGTTCCTCTTTTAGGATCCATCATTTGTTTTCGCTCCACATTCACAGAACTTTCATTCATTATTTCCATTCATTTCCCTTCTTTCTCTCTGTTCTTTGAAATTCATTGATGTTCCCTCTCTTTCATGGACATTCCCCTCTTCCATTCACCCTTCAGTCCGTTGATTCATGCCAGCATTAGAGGCACATGTTTTAATTCTCAGTGCAGTTCTGGTTCAGCCTTTTTGGGGGCCTGTGTGCCCTGACCTTTGAGGGGTAGCGATGCAGTGTTTATCTAGACATGTTTTGCAGCAGAGTTAAGCTGTTTGAGTCCAACAGGGGTTAATCAGTCTATCTTTGGACTTTTAGGGGTGTGGTGGGTGTTAGATGTATCTCCCAGGGGTAGCTAGTAGGTGTTCATCCAGAGGAAGTCCAGCTTTACATTGTATTCTCTGGTAAAACTGACTTTTTAAGAGTTTAGCTAATTTTAAGATGTACTTGGATGACAAGACCAAAACCTTGGATGTCCTGGTACTTTCAGACTCCGCTACCTTTACTGCAGAACTCCTTTTTAAAAGCAGCCGTGCATTGTAGTTTTTAGCAGGCATCCCTCAAACAGGATAAATAGTGTATTTGTTGGGGGACTTATTAATAACAATAACAATAAACTCTAAAGCTCTGTGAAAAAAGGGATAAACCTTATCAGACTTTGGCTAAACAGACAATAATAAGTTGGATGAATTCCTTCTTGGGTTTGTTCTTTTCATGGCATTTGTTGAGAAATATAGAATTTTGTCAGCTTCATCCTTTAACCACCTTTGTCTCTTTAAAAGGTGCAGTATGTAGGAATCTAGCTGTGAGTTTGCAACCAACTGAAACTTCTTTGTCTGTGTTTAGGAGAGTAACAATGGCTGATTCAAAACGGGAAAACCCGAACAGTTTGTTCATTCTCGACTACTGTAGAAACATGACAGTCGGTTAAATGGCTAATTCTAAGGTAAGAAAAACAGACCCTAACCGTGGCTCTTAGCTTATAGACATCATTTTACATTCTTGTTAAATAAGTTTGTCAACCATTCAGACACAAAGCATTCATCTCCTGCTGATATTTAGTGCTGTCTAGTGCTGTCCATACATGAGGCAAAAAGAAGATGTAATCAAATCATCAGCCAACTTTTTTGTAATCGTAGATCAGTTTCACCATTGAGAGTTGACTGTTAATGTAGCACAAAGCAGAAATACCGTTTCTATGGTTACTTTACCAACTGCTTAAGAGTGTTTGGTAAACTGAAGACTGGAAATGTGTTTTTACTGTGCTGCAATCTTAATGCTGCCAGTAAGAAACAAGCTCTGTCTGCGTCTGCAGATTAATATTATTTTGTTACTTCATGTTGATGGAAAAATCACTTGAAATTAAAACATGTTCTTGTTTTATTTCAAATCTACTTTGCCGAGAAATAATCCTCAACCTCACCTATAATGTCATTTCCTTTCGTATGCAGGAGAAACAATATGAACAGTTGGCAGCGAGGTGATTCATTATTGGCATGATGACACTGTGGTTCAGCAGTAAGAAAGGACAGATGTTTTCATTCACTGTGTTGATAAAGGACTTCTTGTTTTTTACCTCCTCGTGGCTTTTTTATGTGAATTATTTTTCATTACTTTGTTTTCCTTTTTTTACTCTTTTTTTACTCTTTTTTTCTTTTGCCTCAAACATCAAAGGCATCTTTTCCTCCTTATCGCCCCAGCTTCCTCTTCATCTGTGCTCTCTGATCTGGCCTTGTGTTTATCTCAATCCTTTTTCCAGCTCCCCATCTTTCTCACACACATTGACATTCAATTCACTGTCCATCTGTCTCTAAGTCCTCCATCTGTGTGTTGTCTGTGATCTAGCCTGGTCTGTGATCAGTCACATAAGAGATGCTGTTGACACCTTCAGTCTACATCGGATGCTTTTGCCCTCTCTCTCTCTTTGAAACACAATCACACACAGTTAAATTCAAACACACACTCCAAAGGGTCAGTACACAAACATTTCTATATCAGAAGCAATATGTCTCTTTATCTGTCACACACAGGCACAGTTTGCACTTCAGACAATCATAGTCTGTATGAACACCTACAAACATATTCACAAAAAAACACCTTATAGATCAAACACACCTACACACTAAGGCCTCAGCACACACAGTTATCTGTATCCAACATACTCACTGTGGCTCTCTCTTTTCTCTCACACACACACACACACACACACACACACACACACACACACACACACACACACACACACACACACACACACACACACACACTCGTTCTTCATCATGCCCGCGGTGTCAGAAACATGTATTGTGTTTCCTCTGTCAGCAGCTCAACATACCAGATAGAAAACCTCTCGACGCTGTCTTTGTAGCCTCCAAACTAAATATGGCCGATTTTCACTGACCAGACAAAGCTCTTTTTGTGCCGCTTCCAATATAGCACGTAGGCTATTAATCAAATAAATAAATAAAGACAATTTATAAGAAAGAAATCAACTAGCCTCCAATCACTGTATTAAGTGAAGAAAAGCCTGATTTTGGTTATGATTTCATATTTAAATCACAAGTATAGTAACAAGTACAGTCACTATGTTCTGTTTATGAAAGTCGAATATTACTCTCTGGATGTGGAATGTGTGTTTTTTCTAATAATATGTCAAAGTGGTTATACCATGGCAAATCTACAGCAATCAAAATCAAAATAGTTGTTTTTTTGTGTCTATATGCTCTAAAATCTGGTCCCTATATAGATTTTGTTAGATTTAATATGTGTCAATCTTAAAACAAACTTAACAGTCATGTACAAATACAGAGCAGCACTATATATATATGACAACATGTTTTATATTGGAAAAATCATTGGTATTAACATCATGTGCCAACAAGACTATGTAATTATTAAGACACAAAATGAATTAGTGTGGAACCCCTCTATAAAACATAAGTAAAAATGGTCAGGAACACAAATTTACGCACAAATTTGCTCTTCTTAGGATTTAAGAAATGACCTATTGTGAATGGGGTCACCATGGTTTGGCATTATAAAAATTGTCTCCTCAAAAAAAAAGTTCAGGAAACGCTGCTCTGAAGGATAAGTTGGTGCAGCTAATAGATGGATATTTTGATGAATGAAAAGCTGATTTTTAATTTCATAACATATTGCCTCTTGTTGACAAATGGCCATGATATTAGCAAGACAAATTACTCCAAAATCTTATGTTCAATTATAGTAATAGAGTGTAACCTTCCTTAGCCTGCTTGAAAGCTTAAAGACCTTATCAAACTGTTTTAAATTCATAAAAATGTCTCTCTTCATCAGTAATATGGACAGCTGAAATCAATAAAGGAATACAACTTTCACCTGGACTGGGACTTTATTTTCAGACTCTTTCTTAACATTCCCTTTCCTCCTTTTATTAAACAATTTGGACTTTTGTTCATGTACTGTAAACTTTAGATACTGGCCATAGAGCCTGTGGGGCTAAAGACCTTACACAAGCATTTGAAATTCAAACACATGTCACCCATTACTAAAACAGTAAAACCTCTCTTCTTTCTAATATATTTTAGAGCTGAAGCTTATATACATCCTAGTAAAAAAAAACATGTACCTGACAAGCCAATTGGCTTGGCTACTAAAACCTTCGAGTTTCTCTCTTTTCTTTCCTCTTTTTCTTTCCTTTACTGGCTCTTAGATCGGTCCAGAGGCCTGGGAGCACTTAAACTGAACTCTGGGAAAAGCAGGAGAGAGGAAGATTGCAATGAACGAGCTAATAGATGGAGCAGGGAGGGTGAGTGATGGATGAAAAGGAGGAATGGAGAAAGAAAGGAAAAGAGCTGAGAGATGAAAGGATAGGAGACGCCCTACATTTCAGCAGCTCAGGAGTCTCCAACAGACTCCCGGTGACAGATCACCCCGCTCCGCCTAAGAACAGCTAACACCCGTCTGTATGGACGCATCTGGGCCACGCCGACTGAGAAAACAAACTCATTAATTCACAGGCTGTATGCGAAAACAAACAGAACCTCTCACTCTGGGAACTAATGCAATCTGATCAAAATGGGACACTGATGTGTGCGTTGGTGTTTTCAAGTGCGCCCCTGCCTTTGGAAAGACAAAGTGAATATTGTATGAGACGCACGAGTGTGTGCGGAGAGAGAGAGAGAGAGAGCACACCAACAGACGCAGGGAATTCAAATGAGTAAAGAAGCAGGCAGATTGAAGAAAGAGGAAGACAAATGAAAGACATACAGAGACAGATGGAGAAAGGGAGAGAGAGATGCATGATGGGAGGTTGGTACAGATTCTTGGCAGAGGGCTGGGAGTGCAGCCAACCACACACACATCGCATACCTTGACGCCTCAATGTCAACCCGTAACACACACTCACCCACACACACTCACACACACACACACACACACTCACACACACACACACACACACACACTCACACACACTCACACTGGTCGTCAAGAGATTGAATTGCAAATTAGTAAAAAATGTTAAACTAACCGGGAGTTTATTCAAACATGTTAATATATAAATAGTTTCTGAATGAAACAAATGAATACATGGTGAAAACAATTAGCGGGAAGAAGATTTAAATTACTAAAAAATGTTTTAAAAGTCCCCAAAAAATAATAAGTTATTATAAATCAAAAGCAGTTCAGGTGTACAAGATCAAATTGAGCTGCACTTGATGGAAATGTTGCGTCTAGGTTAGTTTCAACATTTCTACATTTAAATGAATGCATTCCAACATGTGTTAAGGATCTATTACACATAAATTAAGCCATTTAAATGCTGTTGAAAGGTTGGTATATTTTAAATAGATGTCTAAAAAAGATTATCTTTATTTTACCTTGATGTATTTTTTTCCTGCAAATGTATAAATCGATGCTGACTGGGATGCTTGAAGTGGACATAAACAGATGAGAGCACTTTAATAGTTTGAGGTATAAATGTCCTTCTTCCGGCTTGGACTTCTACCCACTAATTGATTGAAATTAGATAATGATAGCTTTTCCTGCCACTTAATTACCTTCACATCCTCCTGGGAATACAAACGCCCTCTGGGCTTCTCTGGGTTATAATGAAAGAGGGAGCGATCGAGGAAGAGACCCACAAACAGAGGGGGAAGAAAGAACACGGAGGGGAAACAAGAGGAATGAGAAACTAGACTAAAGAGTGAGAAGATGAGACACATGGAGGCATATGGAATTATTTACCGGCCAAAAGTCAAACGAGGAAAAGAAAGATTTGAGTCAAGGGTGAAATTATGTAAAACAAGGCAAACTGTGGGGTCAAATCTGAGGTCATCTGAAAGGAAGCAAGAAAGTGGTTGGTCACTAATGAGAATCTTATGAGTTTCTTCCCACACTCCTCATAATGCTTGCAAAATGAGAGTGTTTCTGATGGCAAGTAATGAAGAAAACTGGTTCTATATGGTGCAGTTTATTGCTAGACCAAAGGGGAAATGGACCTAGGTGATGCTTAGAAACGGTCA
Source organism: Anoplopoma fimbria (assembly GCF_027596085.1). Taxonomy (NCBI): domain Eukaryota; kingdom Metazoa; phylum Chordata; class Actinopteri; order Perciformes; family Anoplopomatidae; genus Anoplopoma; species Anoplopoma fimbria. The sequence goes on along the minus strand of NC_072460.1, from coordinate 902,682 downwards.
CTCTGGTGCAGTGACTCAGAAGCTCATCTTGGGTACTGCTGTCCCCACCTCTAGTGTTTGCTCAGGGCACGACTTTGTGTGTTCAATAACTGAGGTTCCCTCCACTCATCTACTCCTCAATTGTGCTGCAGGATTTCCTGAATGTTATATATAATGACAAAGATATTATCCAGTAAGCTCTATGGTATGGCAAAGTTATTCTATCGAACATCATTTCACACCAAACTTACTCTCAGGATATTATACAGTGATAAAACTAGAACATCAAATATGGTCAAAGAGAGGATAAAATACCCGACTTCCACGACACAAAAGTCTTACAGTTAATGTAACAAACAACACATTCTGATTTTGCTATCCAGGAAGAAGTGGGGCTTGAAGTGTTACATTTATTGGAGCCAGAGGCGAGGACATGGGGTTGATTCAATTTACAAGGTTAATTGCCATGGCAGCAGTATTTTATGTTTTGCCCTAAAGGGGCAGTGCAAGAGGGAAGCTCACTGACTGTTAAAAAGGAAACAGTTCATCCTCTAGGGAGCATCATGAATGAAAATGTAAGGGTGATGTGTCCATTAGATTTTGATATTTCTTGTGCACATGTGGACATTTTGGCCTGATGGTGTCACTAGAGGAAAGGTGAGGGGTCACCTAAAGCAAAAGGTTCCCTCCTCTCCAGGACCATGAATATGACTTTTATGTATTTTTAAGACCTAAAAACCCGCTAACATTTTAACCCTTGACCCTGCTGCTAAAAACTAATATTAAGAAAGTATAAAGCAGCGTAGTTGGTGGAAAACTATTATAGTAATGCATTCCCTTTGTTCTCTCTAATGCCTCTGTCCTGAGCTGTATTTCCAGTACAGCCAACAGGAAGACCAGTAAACTCAGCTGGTGACTTTTCTCCTGAAAACATGAAGCTGAACAGGAGGAAATCCTGTGTGATATCAATCGCTGATGATGATTGCAGACCTGCAGCGGCCTGACTGAAACGAAACAATGAGCATGGTTTGGCAACAACACAGTCACACACACACACACACACACACACACACACACACACACACACACACACACACACACACACACACACACACACACACACACACGCTGGGTCCTGTACTCTCATTAAACCTGAGTGAGTCATGTCCAACAACAGGGTTCTGGCCAAAAAGATACTGTATATGGCAATGTTTGAATATCAGTCATTTTGGCAGTAAAAAGCCTGTTATCAAGCACACAACTAATACAAGCAGTGTAATCATACTTAAGACAGACTTTTAAATAGGTGAAGGGTCATTATCATAAGGTAGCATAAGGTACAAAAGGCTATATATACATATATATATATATATACATAAAGCCTGTGCTGGTAGGTCTAATCACCATACTCAGTATAAAAGATAATGATGTAACATCCTTCATGGTAGTCGCTGCGGTTGCCGCTCCTCATAAACATCCAGTGGGAGGCTCAGCTCGCTGGTTCCCCCCGCAGAGCGATGGGAACCAGCCTAAAACACATAAACCCCCAAAACAGAAGCCAAAACATCGACCCGGATAGAAGGGTCCCAGCCGGACCACCTCGAAGAGAATCATTAGTCCGAGATAAATATCCACATAAAAAGAGTGGTAAAGTTAAAATATTCACAAGAAATAAACTGATATTTGCAGGAAAGAGAAGGAAGACTAGTGAGCAGGAGTCACAAGATCACCAGGGAATGCCACCTGTAGCGGGGTGAACATGGAGAGGTAGATGGAGAGGTAGATGGAGAGATAGATGGAGAGGTAGATGGAGAGGTAGATGGAGAGATAGATGGAGAGATAGATGGAGAGTAGATGGAGAGGTATATGGAGAGGTAGATGGAGAGATATATGGAGAGGTAGATGGAGAGGTAGATATATGGAGAGATAGTAGATTGGAGAGATATATGGAGAGGTAGATGGAGAGATGGGAGAGATAGATGGAGAGGTAGATGGAGAGGTAGATGGAGAGATAGATGGAGAGGTAGATGGAGAGGTAGATGGAGAGATATATGGAGAGAGATGGAGAGGTAGATGGAGAGATATATGGAGAGGTAGATGGAGAGATAGATGGAGAGATAGATGGAGAGGTAGATGGAGAGATATATGGAGAAGTAGATGGAGAGATGTATATGGATGGAGTAGATATATGGAGAGGTATATGGAGAGGTATATGGAGAGATATATGGAGAGATATATGGAGAGGTAGATGGAGAGATGGAGAGATATGGAGAGATATATGGAGAGATGGAAAGAAAGATGATTCTTGAATTACCTTTGTATGACAGTCTGAGCCGCGGAACATGTAACTTGGTGGGAGAGACGGCGGAGACGAGCAGCGCGGTGAGAATGGAGGTGAAGAAACCTGTAACTGCCTCCATTCTGCTGAGGAGATGCCCTCCGGCTCACTGCTCCTGGTGAGTCTGAACAAACAGTATATTCCAGGATCCTTGTTCTCGGTCACAGAGCCAACATGTGCAGGTTCCTGCTGGTTCCTCCGGTGCGTAACGGTGTCTGGACGAGCAGCTGCGTCCTCTCTCCGGAGTGAAGCCCAGATCAGTGGCCAACAGAAGTCTGTTTCTGTCAGAGAGAGAGAGAGAGAGAGAGAGAGAGAGAGATACACCACGCCTTAAGAGAGAGAGAGAGAGAGAGAGAGAGAGAGAGAGAGAGAGAGAGAGAGAGAGAGAGAGAGAGTAGTGACCTGCCCCTCCTTTACGCATCAGACTCTCCAGACAAGGCTCAGTGGGAATGATTCATAACATCATTTCATCATTTCAACATCCAGTGAAGTGCATCCATCATGCTGCTTAGAGAAACTTTTATAGAGGCCATTCATCAGTTCATAAACCTTTAATAAATAGTTTGAAACACATTATTATGTGGACATTAGGACATTTAAAGTGTTCCTTAATATAGATGAAGTAGTTAGCTATACATCAATAAACAACACTATGTTTTGTTGTAAGCCATTATATTATAGATAGATAGATATAGATAGATATAGATAGATATATCTATATAGATATATTACATTACATTACATTATAGATAGATAGATATAGATAGATAGATAGATATAGATAGATAGATATATATATATAGATAGATAGATAGATAGATAGATAGATAGATAGATAGATAGATAGATAGATATAGATATATAGATAGATAGATATAGATAGATATATAGATATATAGATATATCTATATAGATATATATAGATATAGATATATATATAGATATATATTTACGTGTGGGTTGAAACAAAATGTTACCAATACAAGAAACTGAAACTCAGTCAGATATTGGACAGATGCAGAAAGGATAGCACCAGCGAAAACAGGGTTCTGAGGTTGAATTAGATATTTGAGGTAAACTCAAGACATAGAAAGATATTTGCTCAAGAAATAATACCTAAACTTAAATTTGAAAAAAAGAAGTATATTTGTATTTTGGGTGAACTGGCCCTTTAAGCAGGTTGTAGTTGTAGACCTGTCAGAGCACTGAAGAGGACTTTTTCAAGATACTGAGGACATCAAGAATCTCTATGATTTATGGGATGTAAATTAATAAAAAAACATCTCCATCTCTGCCCTGCATGCTTGTACTTTCTTAACCCCTTCAGCCCCAACAGGACGTGTTCAGTACTTTAATTAGGTTGTAGGATATACACCCCCCTCCCGTGTGCCTCTATTCACAAGCAAGCCTACAAGTGAAGACGGGGGTCTCTGCAGGGTGAGTGAGAGCCACTCAAGGTGTCAGTGTTACTGGAACCCGAGTCCTTTGGGAGCATTTGTTTGTACCAAAGAGGCTCCCATACATGTTTCATATAGACTGAGAGGCAGAAAAAGGGGGAAGAAGTGGATGCTGGGTGCTTGGGATGACATGTGTCTCTTGGATGGGGCTTGTTTGTGCCAGGGAAGGGGCTCCGTGTGCACTTCAAGCTCTAAAGAGTATTGATTTGATTCCCTCCTCTGAAGTTCTGTCTTATATCCTTGCATTAACGTTTTGTAATAGGTTTTGATTGTGATGAAATTCATGTAGTTTTGTTTGTTTTGATGATCATGAAGAATCCAAACTTTATTAAATGACATGTCATATGTCTTATTTATTGATATATACTAAAAGTGTATATTTTTGCTATATTTCAGTAAAGGCATATGACAACAAAACCTAAAATTGCAAATTAAGGTTTTCAGAGATTTACAGAGATATCTAATCATACTATGTCTGATATGTTTTTGTGCAATTCAGTTTTTTGTACTATATAGGAGACAGATGAGTGCCTTCAAAATGCTATATGAAGTATTTTTAACATTAATACTGTCAGTGAGAAAATGATTGAAATACCTTTGTATAATTAGGACAGACAAAAGAAACCACGGCGCTGACAGCGGGAGCCTCCGTCTCATTCCAGTGGTATTGTGCTTCTTTAAATTAAGATCATGTTTCCAGTAAACACTGATGCTTACTGATGAAATAAAGATGCTGCTACTTGTCCTTGTCTTCAGGCACATGTTTTTGTATATTTTAGAGGACAAACATGTTCAAAAGAATTTTCCATCTGCCATTCTCTCGTTTCATTATAATCCATTGCCAAAAACTCTGAAATATTATCTGTGTTTACTCATGGATTTCTAACAAACTCAGATACAGCGGTGCATGATGTGACATGTTGTGAGGAGGCCAGTAGAAGCTGCCAGTGATGTTGTTGGGATTTATGTTGTTTCTTTTATTATACCTTGTGACCATTATAGTGCTTAAATTATTAAGAATCTGAAAATATGAGATAATTAGGGAGAGTTTATGAATCCAGATTGCTTTTAATCATTATCATAATGCTTAATTACATTTTTTTACTGCAGTTTAACTCTATGACGTTGCATATCAAATTTGATCTGTGTTGCATTTATTCTGTTGATTATACAGTTTGTGCAAACTAAACCAAATGTGGCTTTTTGCTGGCTCTCTGTTATAAAAACATTCATCAAAAGAGTGTTGCAACAGTAAAATTAGAATCATTCAAAAAGAGATGCACACGCATGTTGTTTTTAATGATAAGAATGCATTTTATTCAAAACAACCAATTTCACAAGTTAGCGACCACCTGTGATTGAAGTGTTCTGATTGGTGCTTTTGTTGGAGTGAAGTGCTCTCAGTCCTCATGCCTCATGATTGGACAGCACTCGTCTACATTCAGACTCTTTTTGAAGGACAAACAGACGTGGGAAAGCACCGGAGGAGGCCACAGGCAGCGTGAGAGTTCAAGAGCTGAATACATTAATTTGTCAAAACACCATCCTTATGAATGAATGTTCCCTGGATTGCACTGCTAACTGGAAATGACCTGAGAAGAAGAAATGACTCTCTAACCGCAACGTTGTAAGAGGAACCTGAGGAGCTGGGCTGATTAAACAACATGAATTTCCTTTCTGTTTTGCTCTTTCTTTCTCTAACTGTCGTTACCAATCATCATTCATACAGGTTTCAAACATGGTGCTTGCCCTTAAAAAATCCAGCTAAGGATCTTTTTGTGATTTAGTATCGCCATCCAACCTCTTGAACAATGTAATTCACTCTGAAGGGAACGCCATACTTCTCAGAACTCGCTCTGTTGAAGAATTGCGGTCCATTGTCTGATTGAATTGTCTGAGCGAAGGACCTTCTCTGCGTCTCACAAAAAATCCTCCCGGGGCTGAATTATGCTCTTCAAGCTGTCAGTGGAGATGAAACGTAAGACCACTTACCAGCATCTTGACATTGCATCACTTTGACAAATCAGACTGGTGCTCCTTGAGCGGTGATTGGGAATGGCAGGGCAGAAGTTCATGAATTCACAATGTGGGAGGTAGGTGGAGAACAACTCTGAAGCAGACAGCTGGTGTGTTTGTGTGCTTGCCTAAGGGTTCATAAATGTTTCATCTTTCCTGGCAAGGAAGAGGAGTAACCCGGATAATGGAGCTGACAGGAGTGGAGACACAGTCAAGGACAAAGTGACTCAGGAAAGTCAGAACAAGTGGACAGAGAGCCAGGAATGCAATGCACTGAACGACAAAAGCGTTAGTCCACTCTGACTGGGCGGTTGTGGCTATTTGCAGCTTGTGCCACTGAAGCCCCGCTGTGTGTCAAGCTCAAAGATATATATATACACATTCATTTGTTCAACGTTTTTTAAGGTGACTCCATTACATCAAATAGAGAGAACTCTGAGATTCTGTATGCAAGTGTTTTTTTACTCTTTTCAGGGACATTGGAATAACAGTATTGGTATCCTTGAAAAACTTTAAAGCACTTTGAATTTCTCTTCATTTCCCAAGATTCTCTTGTTCGGCCTTTTTCAGGTTTCTTGTTAAATGTTTTTTTTTCAGAAAGCTGGTTGAAAAAATTGCATAGAAACTTTGCATAAGGAGCACTTTGGCAATCAATTGAAAAAAAAAAAGAAATCAATTGAGAAAAATACGTCTGTGAGCAGGCGCATGTTCTGACCCAGTTCCATACAGCCAAAGATGTTAGAGACACTATCTTGGACTGTATTTTGTCATTTTATGTTGTTTTTTGTGATTTTGTTAGTTGTTCTAAGTGAGTTTTTGTCACTAATATTTATTCCACTCTTATACCAAATGCATACAGAGAAGAAGTTTGTTCACAGTATTTTACCAGATGTCTTGGGCCAAGCATCTGTGATGATAATGGTCATTTTAAACACAGTTCCTTTGTGTTCTGCTTCATTATTTTCCTAATTGCATGTGGCCCAAAGAATGGAAAACATAATCTTGAAATCATGCTTTGCTTTTGAGCGCTAGAATAAGAAAAAAATACAGAGGCTAACAAGCAAGCAGTGATTCTATTTGAAAATATTCAACTGGACTTTATGTTACCATTGCACATCAGTGTAGGAAAAGTTGCAGACCAGAATAATCCAGCGATCTCCATCACTTTCCTCCATGGATTATTGGCTTTTGGAGAACTTTATGTACTGTGGGCTGTTTTATGGGTCATTAAATGTAAGAAATCCCAACACAAACACAGCTGTAATAATTTACTCCTCTGTCCAAGTTTAGGAAATCGAACAAGAAGTCATAACTTTACTCCAGGAAGACGTGTCTAAATGCTCCATGCGCTGCAGTTATCACCACCAACATAATTTGCAAAACGCTTTAGCTCCACTATTGCAGCAGGCCTCTAGGGTGGAAATGTAATTTGGTCAGTTGGTTCATCCAGAGTGAAATATCAAACATTGAATTACCATGACATTTTTTTTACATACATGCATGGTCCCCAGAGGATGATTCCTCTGATCCCCTACAAGACAAATTACATCCCATATGCAGCTGTCCTTTCGGTTTACTGCAAATGTTAGCATATAAGCACACTAAACTAATATGTTAACTCATAGTGTTGTTATTAATATTTTTTTTCTTTGAGGTCACATTGTTTTTTCCTACTTTTTTAGCATTTCACTTTGTTCTTTATTCTTTTTTTTAAATCAGAGCAGTAATTTGGTATCTACTATAATAAAAACATGATGTAATGAGTTGTATTTTTGCATTATCTATGTACAATATTATGTCAGAGAAACAGATATAACCCTTATTTTGAAAACAAGGCTCAGATGCAGCTCACCCATAATAAGGAAAAAGCTATCTAACTAAAGTAGCCTCATAAGATGAACTGAATAAATACGGATGATAAGTGGAAGTACAAGAGAAGTTAAGAGGAGACACACACACACACATTTGGTCTTTAACACATGTGGCCTGTGCAGTAAAGGGGGACATTTTAATTTGGTTTGGGACCTTTGTGCCAGTGAACACACACACACACACACACACACACACACACACACACACACACACACACACACACACACACACACACACACACACACACACACACACACACACACACACACACACACACATATGCAGACCGCTTCAGGGACCTTTCCGTGCCCTAAGTTACAATGTAGACTGATTAGAGCCTGACCTTAGCAGTGAACTCTCACACACAGGACTCCTGCCTGTCCTGATTAAGATTTGACCCTGCCACTGACCACTGGACACTAAACACTCCCAGACCAGGATAAAACACAGCTGACGTACTGACCAGACCACATGGGGATTTCCCATTATGTAGAAAAAATAAAAAACTAAGCTGTGAAACGGCATGAGGAAGTCATTTAAAGCTCCTTGCTCTGCTCAAACTAGGCGTAATTTTGTTCACTGCAGTGCAAACGTTTCCTGCTAAAAAGACATTTTGACCTTTGATACTCAATCGCTATCAATAACTTGGATCAGTTGTTTCATCTTCCGAACCCTTTTTTTGTTAGTTTCATTTGATTTGTTTTAAAATATTCCCACTGCAGTGGTTCTATCTTTACTGTACTCTTTTAATGAGTTTATGCTCTTTAAATAGTCAATAAGACACAAATCGTTAAATAGATATGAAACATTTAAGTTGCATTTTTTCCACCCTGTAACTTTTCTGGGGTGTGTGTGTGGTCATTTTCATACAGATTTCACCAACATAAAAGTTTCCCATTGCGTGCACATGATGCACGCAATGGGAAACTGTTGCTGTTGCTCAACATCTCAGATTAACAGTTTGAAAAGGCAGCTGTGATGGAACTATTTTCAATAATTAAGTGGAAACCACTTCAAAGTGCAAAGATAATCTAATACATAAGACGTCATGCAGAATTGTTGTGTTATAAAATAAATTGTTGTTTAAATGAATATAAATGGATAATTATATATTGGCTTATTGCTCAATTATTGGCATCAATTGTACCTTTGGAAATATTTTAATATAATTATTTCTAAAGTGTACATGTGTTTTGGCTATTTTACTGTCTCTCTACGTTGCACAACTGAAAGACATGTTAAGAGTCATGCATCTCTCCTTTGTTCTCAGAGATGATGATCATCTCTATTCCATTTATAACTTACTCCAGAAACCGACTGGGTTGTGTCCTGTAGTGGGAGGAACAAAGCCAGGTCATGAAAGACGAACATCTTTATTCTGCTGCCAAACACCTACACCCTTACAAAAACACAGAAACACAGACTGTCCTGTCCTTAATACAATCTAACCAACATCTAATCCTCATTTTGAGTCCCTCCTTTAAATAACTCCTTAAAATAAGAACTAACCAAAATGTTCTCACTTAATATCTACGTCTTACTACCTCTGTGAGGATGCTAAGGACACAAACACAAACACAAACCCGAATCCCAATAGAGCAACCTCTCCTGTCTTCACCCTCCTCTAGCCCATATGAATCATCTACTCTCTCTCTCTCTCTCTCTCTCTCTCTCCTCTCCCCCACCGTGAGCACTGCTTGTTTCCAGTCAAATGTATTAAACAGCCTTAGAGGAGAAACACTAGCAGTGACTTCCTATCAACAACAGAAATTGTCTTTATGTTTTGTTGGGAGAAGTTTTCCTGTGCCTATTCCTCAGCACAGAAGTGTTTAAAACTCTGTTGCAGGAGAGCTGATAGTACTCCAGCAGTAATTAATGTAGTCCCTTATTAACTATTGCATATTAAAATGTAGCATATTATCAGTTCTTGATAACAAAGTCCTCTATCAGGAAAAAAAAACATGTTGCTTGCCAAAAGTTTTTCTATTTACCTCTATACAATCGTTTTCACGTTGTCCTCCCAGTGGTTCCAGTCTGTCCTGTCGCTCAGCACTGTTAACCATCCTCTCAAACAGAAAAGACTTAAACAATAACCATTACATTAAAGCAAACAGCCCGGTCGTGTGCGTCCACTCTGGGAGGACAAAGTGATGACTGTTGTGTGGTTCCTACAGCACGCCGAGGTCGTGACCCCGCACTAGAGGTTACGACCCCTTAATGTGGTTGATCAGCATGATGGTGTCATTAACACTTACTCACAGACAGACATTGGCCACGGTCTATGACCTTTTGACCCGTACATCACGGGACCAGATGTTTATTTGTTAATTCCCTCCATCCATCATCACTGTCAGAGTGGAGGAGTAGAGTTATGGGTGCTGATTGGTATGCTGTGTTGTCATTATTAAGATCATTATTAAGCTTATAAAGATGGCACTGGTGGTCGTGGTCTGTGTATGTGCTCTTGCACTTGACTAATTGGAGTTTTGAGAGGGAGGATATTTGTTGAAATTCGATCTGGGTTGGTGTTCGGACTGTAGATGTAATGCTGAGATTAAGGGTTAGAAAATGCAACATGTCAATGAAGGTCCTCAAGAATACAAATGATTGTTTGTATATGTATGTGAGACAGATGGGTTACACATACTTCTTTATCTCATTTAACACTGTCACCTTTACTACTCCCCTGCAGACAACACACACACACATACACACACACTCTTCGCAGTCCCAGAAGACTTAACACACACTCCTCACAAAATGGTAACGTTCCCTATAGATGAATGAAAAATACTGAAAAACTGAAATAAAAAGTAACCCTGACATGTTATGTCTTCATGTCAGGTAAAAAGAAGACAACTCTAAATGTCCCTCTTAAGGCTGTCGATGCACCTTTTATGTTGTCTTTTGCTTTTGAAGTGTAAGTTTCTTATGTACCTACAGTATATTTCATCAATTTGTCTTATCTACTTCAACAAGTGATTTCATACATTTCCCATAATTACTTTCAACAATCCCCAGCATTTCGCATTCAATCACTGAACAGAGGTATATAATTAAGAGGATGACTTGAGATACTCCCTTTATGAACGAGAGATTTCTGCTTGTTTTCTGATTCCAACAGAAATAATCTAAGGTACATCATCCACAGCTGTTCATTTTGGGGGTATTTATCCTTTAACAAGCATACTAACCAGACCAGAAACATTCATGTCTTTGTTATTAATTTATTAATTTATTTATTTATTTGTAAGTACCCTATTTGTTTTCTATATTATAAGTTAAACAGTCTGCTACCAACACTTGTTAAAGAGCAGTGGTTTAACCTATTCCAAAACTAACATCAAAAGTGGATTGACTGAAATAATATTTTTCAGTTTGCAAACGGTGAATACACACTGCAGACGAACACACCACCAGATGTTGACTGGCCAACTAAATCAAAGTCATCGAGCATATTGAAAATATTCAATTTAGAACTAACTTTTCACTTTCGATTAAATGGAAATCGTGAGCCAAATCTCTTAACATTTCGTTTAAAATATATTATTTTGCCTTGAGATGAAAAACACCAGCCCCGCTCCAAGCTTTAAAGGTGGCCTGTTTAATGTCCCGTAACCCTCACTGTGTAATGGTTTTAAAAGCCCTAAAACAAGGAAAAACAAGGTGCCACCTTAAAATGATGAGACATTACATTTCTTTCCACTAAATAGAAGTCAATCCATCATCATTATGGCTTATCCAAACAATCACAAAGCCTGTAAGACAACTTAAATAGTGTTTCGGCTGAGGCGCGAGGACGAGGTGTTTGTGATGTGTGTGTGTGTGTGTGTGTGTGTGTGTGTGTGTGTGTGTGTGTGTGTGTGTGTGTGTGTGTGTGTGTGTGTGTGTGTGTGTGTGTGTGTGTGTGTGTGTGTGTGGGAAGGAATGAATTATACACTTTCTTTCTATGTGTGGGGGTGGCTTGTCTTACTGTCTCTCATCTTCAGGTATTTCTCTCTGAATAAAGAAAGGTGGAAATGTACTCAACCTATTTCCATCATCAAAGCTTCAGTAGCTTCAGTAGCTTCAGTAGCTTCAGTAGCTCTGTAATCTAGCTGTGTGTGTAGGGGTGTGTGCGTGGGGCTGAGATAGCACATGTTGTAATGAGTGATTATTATCCATTGCTAATTCTTACACTACATTTATATCCTAATCACTATAACTATAAAAGGAGTAATCAATGTAAATACCTTCTTCAAGGAAACTGGGCTGTTGCTGCAAGATATGAAAGATATAATTATAATTATTAATTATCAATGAGAACGGATCTCAGATATTATGTGAATATGAAAGATCAATAAATACCTATAAAGGATGTTAAAAATGAAACAATGTTACCTTCTGATACAGAAAAGAATATTCAAATGTAAAATAATAATTTAATAATTATATTAAACAAATCTGATATCAGAGTGTACATTGCAGAATGTAAAGAAATGCCCTCACCTATAAATCTCAAATACAGAGATGAGAGGTTAAAAGCTCCACATTTTCAAGTGTCCTCATGGTCACATTTTTAACATCACAAATATAAAAATGATATCAATGTGTTTGGCAGAGTTTATTCTCTCTGATGCTAATTATATTTTGGTCATTGGACTCAAGGTTTTTGGCTGGGAAGAAGGGCTTTGACAGGTAGATGTCTACAAAATAAACTTGCAGTCTTAATATCTAGTCTGGTGCCCCAATCACTATGGTAACAAGTGAAACAATGCATGCAGCTATCCCAAATGCAGAAATGAGAGAAGCATTTTGATGAGTGCTCTTGCAGGACAAATGTGTTGCACAACAGATGGAAAGGAAGATACAAAAGAGCAGAAACATTTATAACAAAGAGAAATTAGGGTGAGAGTATCACCCAAATGTTAATGGTTAAAAGACTGATTATTCCAGAGCAGTTTATCAAACCATTACTTCATATAACCTTTTACCACTGCCATTCTTCCTCTGAATCATCTCCTTTACTTTTCAACTCTCCATCTAGTGCAGGTCCAGTGGTTGACATGATATAAAATGCAGAGCAGAGTGGAGTTTGCATTAAATAGCACCAACTGTCCAAAGAGCTGCTCTTCAGCTGGCTTGGACACATTCTTGTTAGACTCCTGGACGATAGCCGTAACCGATGGTGATCTGATGAAGAAATACAATTCCATCTCTTCATGTTTCACTTTCCCACCCTCCTCTGACTCTCCTCTTTTCTCAGTTCTAAACCCTTAAATAAAAGTCTCCATGCTTCGCTGACACTCAGTCGAGCGCCCCCGTCTTTCCTCTCCTCTTAAAAGCCAGCACCGCCCTTCCCTGTCGTCATAGCGAGCCAGCGGATGCTACAGAGCGTGCCCAGTGGGGCCCGATTACAGCCCCCAATGGTTTCTGCCTGGCAGATCACAGCTTCACTGAAATGTTCAAATGAGAACCGTTTCTAAAGCTCAGCTCAGAGTCAGCGCCACGTCTTTTCTTGCCAAAATGCACGTCACACTTTTTTTCGCGATGGGAATTTACATTGACACTGAATCAGATCCTTTGTTGCCAACATTACAGAGGCAACCAGCAGTCAACGCTGCTTATTTTAATTATGTGTTACTGCTAAAAGCGTGACATGTTTTCTCTTTCTCTGACAACAAAATATTGCTTGAGAAATCTCTTCGTATCTCAGGGGGAAATGTTTAGGCAGAAAAGTAGGGAAACCTAATGTGACCCTAACCCAAGGCTGGCAATATTCTCAGAAGAACACTGAATTTGAAAGAAGCACACTGTTTGCTTTGATCGTACTTAGCTTTTCATTCACTTAGTTGACAGTTAAAAAAAGTAGAGTCTGAGTTCACCAAAGTGCCAAAGGGAACAAAACTACTTTTGGTTTTACAGTTGACTAGCTTTATTATAACTCTGTGTGCTGTGTGTGTGATCTCCTTCCACAGTTGGTGGCTTCCTTATCTGATTTGGACCCAGACTCTGTATGGAGCAGCGTTTAGGGTTTTGCCATCACACTGACATTATTTGTCAATGTAAGAGGCAAGAAACCAATGAAGTGGGGTTAGAAGTCAAGCCAAGATGATATTTCTCAAATCTGCACAGTAAGGTGCAAGGTTTCCTTTGGCCATTGAACATAATTGAGTGCACATTAAAGGTATGTATAGTGTTCAAATGACACTGTGTATATTATTAGAGCATAATACATATATTCAATGTAGAATCAGTTCTGTGGTTTACTTCGTTAAAGTTAAACTTTCATCAGTCTTATTTGTACTTTAGCTCAGCTATGCTTTGAGCCGAAAGCTAACTTTAGCATGTTAGCATACCACTTCCATCAATTCAATGACCTTGTACGTTTACAGCAATTACCAATGAACTGAAAAACCATCACCTCAAAAGCAACGCCGGTTCAACCTGCCAGGTGACGGACATGTCACCATGTAGACAGCAACAGGGTTTAGGAAATGTGTCAATCATTTTGAGAAACTGATGTTACGTGACAAATGTAATCCTTACTGTGTATGTTGGCTTAATATGTTGGCTTTAACAAATGTTTCACTTTTAGTTCTTGCTCCACTCATCTGGCACACTCACTTATGTCAGTCTTTCTGTAATTTGTTCTTTTTGGGCCAAAAGTTTATCTCCTGTTGTCTCCATTAAATGTAGTTAAAGCAATCTTTCTTTCTTTCTTTCTCTGTCACCGCCAGCCTCTCTGTGACTCCATTCATCCCTCACTTCCCTCTTTCCTTTCATCACAAGCGAGCCCTCTGATGTCTTCAGTGTTTCCTTCCTTCCTCTGTCTGTTCCCTCTGTTCCCTCTTGTTCCCTCTTGTTCCCTCTTGTTCTTTTATCTCCCCACTTTCCTTTTTTGCTGTTCTTATTAACCTGTCTCAATGTTTTCCTCTTCTCCCATCTAACATCAACCAGCTCTGCCTGCCCTGTCTGGATACTCACACAGACTCACGCACACACACACACACACACACACACACACACACACACACACACACACACACACACACACACACACACACACACACACACACACACACACACACACACACACACACACACACACAGGTTTCACACAGGTTTATGGAAGCACTTCTATCCATTGCTTTCTTACCTCATACACATAAAGTCCATCTACCGTGCACATTAACGTGTCCATCTCATAGTGTCTATAAAAGGCTTAATGAATAATGTTTGACCGGCAGCCCGGGAATTAATTAAAGAAAGTGCTATTATAACTGAATGGTATGCAATATATTCATTTCATTAGTGATTGTTGATTTTTCACCAGTATGACGCTGTTAGTCCTTACCTTGCCTTTTCTTGTTTCTTTGTTTAAACATGAAAACACACCAATAGTTGAGCAGAACACTACTTGATATATTTGAAGTTTCCAGTTTTTGTCATGTGTATTTAAACGTCCTCTACTTCTGTCGACATGTTTGTCACATCTAGCCTTTCTTTTCTTTATATTTCATCTTTCTCTGTGAGTCCTGCTGTCTTATCTGTCGCCTGCATACTTTGCTCCACATGGTATTAATCCTTTTAACCATCCTGATACATTACACTGTGTGCGTGAGTGTGTGTGTGTGTGTGTGTGTGTGTGTGTGTGTGTGTGTGTGTGTGTGTGTGTGTGTGTGTGTGTGTGTGTGTGTGTGTGTGTGTGTGTGTGTGTGTGTGTGTCAAGTTCAGACTCTGAAAGTGAGATGGTAAAAAAGAAATAAACTCCCATTATGAGAACTTAAACCCTCAGTGATTTACAATAGGTGTCCAGTCCAATTACCTCTTCAATATCCTCACTTCACTCTCCCTCCTCTCTCTCTCTCTCTCTCTCTCTCACACACACACACACACACACACACACACACACACACACACACACACACACACACACACACACACACACACACACACACACACACACACACACACACTCACTCCTCAAACTTTACTGCACCTCTCACTACACCTGAGAGACCTAGGTCACAAAAATATGGATGGAGGTCAAAACTGGGATTTAATAGATAAAGTAAGTTTGTCTTCACATGCACAACTGATAACACCGAGGGCTGAATAGTAAATCCTGATCGGTTTATTATCAGTCATGGTTTCACTTTTGTTCTTCCAGTACTCCCACGTTTCAGATTTCAGGGATCACGTCTTGCTCGAGGACCCTGTAAAAGCTGGTTGTGCAGAGAGTGTTTCCCCACCTACACCTTTCTCCAGCTGCTCCAGAGTTTTACATTTCAACTTTCTGCATCCCTGAGGATTCCGGCTGCCAAAGTTTGACAGTAACAAAATGTGTAGCAACATATATCAAGTAAAGATGAATTACAGCAAATATTTCAATCCGTTGTTATTCTGCTTGTTCATTCTCTTAAATGATGGAAAGAGATCTGAGTTTCTTGATCAAAACAAAAAATACAGTGATGATTAATTATCTCAAAAGTAATATCATTATTTAGCCCTTAACGACATTCTGTACACTTTTTGTTAACTATTTGGTTACACCTCTTTTACAGAATGAAATCAAAGTAAAGGGGAAAAATCTACGGCACCTCTACAGCACCGCTCCTCCTGCTGATTAGAGGGATTGATGATAAAATAAGGTCATTTCTGAAATTACAGTATATTGTATGTTGTGTGTTATGCCAGTCTTTTCTTGAAACTAATACTTCGACTGGAACCTATTATTATATGTGAACAAAACTCTATTTAAAAGAAAACTGGTTTCTCGCCCCCTTTATGGCAGTTCAGATAAAGAGCAGCTTTTAATCCTGAAGTTGTGGTTTTAAACCCCCATAAAGCAGATGTTTTTTGATGACTGCTTTTCATAAAATAAGCTTCACTGTTATGTTTAGATGGGTAAAGCCATCATCATTAAATACGAGAGTGGGTTTTAAT